>NW_024704742.1:8353457-8372203 GCF_018977255.1 Callorhinchus milii | reverse complement strand
AACTCCATTGTTGTTGTGATCTCTGCTATGTCGGGTTACTGAACTGTGCACCATGGCTTTGGGCTGTGTTATGTGAGCAGTGAATAGTGAGCAGAGCCGGGGGGAGTGAGCAGGGCCGGGGGAGTGAGCAGGGCTGGGGGGAGTGAGCGGGGCTGGGGGAGTGAGCAGGGCGGGGGGGGGAGTGAGCAGGGCTGGGGAGTGAGCAGGGCTGGGGGGGAGTGAGCAGGGCTGGGGGGGAGTGAGCAGGGCGGGGGGGGGGGAGTGAGCAGGGCTGGGGAGTGAGCAGGGCTGGGGGAGCAGGGCTGGGGGGGAGTGAGCAGGGCTGGGGAGTGAGCAGGGCTGGGGGGAGTGAGCAGGGCTGGGGAGTGAGCAGGGCTGGGGGGGAGTGAGCAGGGCTGGGGAGTGAGCAGGGCTGGGGGGGAGTGAGCAGGGCTGGGGAGTGAGCAGGGCTGGGGGGGAGTGAGCAGGGCTGGGGGGAGTGAGCAGGGCTGGGGAGTGAGCAGGGCTGGGGAGTGAGCAGGGCTGGGGAGCAGGGTTGGGGGTTGAGCAGGGCTGGGGAGTGAGCGGGGCCGGGGAGTGAGCGGGGCCGGGGAGGGAGCAGGGCTGGGGAGTGAGCAGGGCTGGGGAGTGAGCAGGGCTGGGGGGGAGTGAGCAGGGCTGGGGGGGAGTGAGCAGGGTTGGGGGGGAGTGAGCAGGGCCGGGGAGTGAGCGGGGCCGGGGAGTGAGCAGGGCTGGGGGGGAGTGAGCGGGGTTGGGGGGGAGTGAGCAGGGCTGGGGGGGAGTGAGCAGGGCTCGGGGAGCAGTGATGGGGAGTTCAGGGTTCAGTGGTGATTAAAGAGAAAGATGTTGTTCACCTTCACTTGAAGCTGAGGTTTCAGTTATTGTGAGAACTGTTGATTGTTGGGGACCAGTCACACAATGGCACTGATCCAAACACCAGATAAGAGCAAAGCTTTCTGTTGTTTTTTAATGAAAGTATTGATTTATTTTAATCTCGTTCCCATCACTGTGCCTCTGTGAGTCTTTATATTGTCAGGGATGGTGTTGGGGACGGTGTCTGTGTGTGTTGGGGACGGTGTCTGTGAGTGTGTTGGGGACGGTGTCTGTGGGTGTGTTGGGGACGGTGTCTGTGGGTGTATGTGGGAGACAGTGTATGTGTCTAGAACGGTGTCTGTGTGTGCGTGTGTAAGTGTGTGTGTATGTTGGGGACCATGTCTACGTGTGTGTGTGTGTGTGTGTGTTGGGGACCGTGTTTGTCTGCGTCTGCGAGTCCTTAATTTGGGACGTCGTTGTGGGGTTCTGAGAAAATTATAACATGATTAGGCAGTCAACATGGCTTTACGAAAGGGAAATTATGTTGAACAAATCTTATAGATTTTTGAGGATGTAACTAGTCGGTTAGATAGGGGGGAAGCAGTAGATGTGGTGTAACTGGATTTCCAGAAGGCATTCGACAGGTGCCACATAAAACTCTGTTACATAAGATTAGAGCCCATGGAATTAAAGGTTATCTATTATCTTGGATTGGAGAGTGGCTAATGGGAAGAAAACAGAGGGTTAGGGTGAGGGTTATTGTAAATCTGTAAAATACAACAGATCTAAATATGAACATTCACTGTCTATATATCAGGAAATATTAATATTGTAGAATGTTGATTAAATGTCTCTTATGAATGTGTGAAAAAAATGTTATGATAAATCGTTGAGGTTTGACCTCACAGTGTTGTTCAACTCTTCGTCAACTTCTCTTGTACATTCCCTCCTCTTTAACAACCTGTCCATCTGTCCTTTATTCTGAGATGAATTGAGGGTATGACCTGATCACGATGTCAACTCCATTGTTGTTGTGATCTCTGCTATGTCGGGTTACTGAACTGTGTACCATGGCTTTGGGCTGTGTTATGTGAGCAGTGAATAGTGAGCAGAGCCGGGGGGGAGTGAGCAGGGCCGGGGGGAGTGAGCAGGGCTGGGGGGAGTGAGCAGGGCCGGGGGAGTGAGCAGGGCTGGGGGGAGTGAGCAGGGCTGGGGGGAGTGAGCAGGGCTGGGGAGTGAGCAGGGCTGGGGGGGGAGTGAGCGGGCGGGGGGAGTGAGCAGGGCTGGGGGGGAGTGAGCAGGGCTGGGGAGTGAGCAGGGCTGGGGGGGAGTGAGCAAGGCTGGGGGGGGAGTGAGCAGGGCTGGGGGGAGTGAGCAGGGCCGGGGAGTGAGCAGGGCTGGGGGGAGTGAGCGGGGCTGGGGGGGAGTGAGCAGGGCTGGGGGGGAGTTAGCAGGGCTGGGGGGGAGTGAGCAGGGCTGGGGGGGAGTGAGCAGGGCTGGGGGGGAGTGAGCAGGGCTGGGGGGGAGTGAGCAGGGCTGGGGGGGGAGTGAGCAGGGCCGGGGAGTGAGCGGGGCTGGGGAGTGAGCGGGGCTGGGGGGGAGTGAGCAGGGCTGGGGGGGGAGTGAGCAGGGCTGGGGGGAGTGAGCAGGGCTGGGGGGAGTGAGCAGGGCTGGGGGGAGTGAGCAGGGCTCGGGGAGCAGTGATGGGGAGTTCAGGGTTCAGTGGTGATTAAAGAGAAAGATGTTGTTCACCTTCACTTGAAGCTGAGGTTTCAGTTATTGTGAGAACTGTTGATTGTTGGGGACCAGTCACACAATGGCACTGATCCCAACACCAGGTGAGAGCAAAGCTTTCTACTGTTTTTTAATGAAAATATTGATTTATTTTAATCTCGTTCCCATCACTGTGCCTCTGTGAGTCTTTATATTGTCAGGGATGGTGTTGGGGACAGTGTTTGTGAGTATGTTGGGGACGGTGTCTGTGTGTGTGTTGGGGACGGTGTCTGTGTGTGTGTTGGGGACGGTGTCTGTGGGTGTGTTGGGGACGGTGTCTGTGTGTGTGTTGGAGACGGTGTCTGTGTGTGTGTTGGGGACGGTGTCTGTGTGTTGAGATGGTGTCTGTGGGTGTATGTGGGAGACAGTGTGTGTGTTGAGAACGGTGTCTGTGTGCTCGTGTGTGTGTATGTGTGTGTATGTTGGGGACCATGTCTACGTGTGTGTGTGCGTGTGTGTTGGGGACCGTGTCTGCCTGTGTGTCTGCGTTTGCGAGTCCTTAATTAGGAACGTCGTTGTGGGGTACTTAGAAAATCATAACATGATTAGGCAGTCAACATGGCTTTACAAAAGGGAAATTATTTTGAACAGTTTTTGGGGATGTAACTAGTCGGTTAGATAGGGGGGAACCAGTAGATGTGGTGTAACAAGACTGAGGTTGAAAGATTTCTAAAGGATAGAGGCATTAAGAGATATGGGGATAAGCTGGAAAATGGAATTAGATTAGAGGATCAGCGATGATCGTATTAAATGGCGGGACAGGCTCGAGGGGCCGAATGTCCTACTCCTGCTCCTATGTCTTATGGTCTTATGGTGTGCAGGGGACCGTGTCTGTGTGTGTGGGGGATGGTGTCTGTGTGTGTGGGTGTGTGTGGATGACGGTGACTGTGTGTGTGTTGGGGATGGTGTCTGTTGGTTGGGGATCTTGTCTGTGAGTGTGTGTATGTGTGTGTTGGAGACAATGTCTGTGCGTCTGTGTTGAGGACAGTGTCTGTGTGTGTG
Organism: Callorhinchus milii; assembly: GCF_018977255.1. NCBI lineage: Eukaryota > Metazoa > Chordata > Chondrichthyes > Chimaeriformes > Callorhinchidae > Callorhinchus > Callorhinchus milii. The sequence continues at coordinate 8,368,615 of NW_024704742.1, read as the reverse complement.
TATGTGTGTTGGGGCTGGTGTGTGTTGCTGTGTTGGGGACAGTGTGTGCGTGTGTGTTGGATACGGTGTCTGTGTGGGTGTGTGTGTGAGGGACAGTGTCTGTGTGTGTGAGTATGTGTGTGGGTGTGTGTGTGTGTATGTGTGGGGGACAGTGTTTGTGTGTTGAAGATGGTGTCTGTGTGTATATGTGTATGCGCGTGTGTGTGTTGGGGACGGTGTCTGTTGGGGACGGTGTCTGAGTGTGTGTGTGTGTGTCTGTGGAGGGTACAGTATCTATGTGTGTGTTTCATTTCTCTGTTGCCGGCAGTTTTTGCTGTGTCTCTGAGTCTCTGTTATATTGAGTGTTCCCCACTCGCGGCTCCTGTGTGACCCACTGTGTTTGTCAGGAAAGAAGCCAAACCCAAACAGTAGAGCTGCCACATTGCTGCTCTGCTCCTGTCGCTGCTGAGGGGAGAACGCTTTGTTTACCCGCGAGTGGTGAGGACATTCCCTCCTGTATGGTCGCTGTATCAGTCAGGATTGTGTCTGTTCACTCTGTTGGTACCAGATAATAACCAGTGATAATGGCTCCTGTTTCTCCCTTGTTCAACAGACACAGTCAGTGACACCGAGGACAGGTACGTACAGATGTGAGGCAGCTGCTGAATACACTGCCGGATATTGTGAATGAATCACTTTTTCTCGCAGGTCTCTTCTGATTGGATCTTTGTCTCATTTCTCTCTCTCTCTCCCCCCACACACACACACACCTCTTGGGGTGGTGAGTGGCTGAGTTGGTGAGAAGAGGAAAATTTTGCAGTGAAGACTCCCGAGGTGTCGGACAGCGCATGTGCACATATGTGCACACACTATCAGTCCATGTGGACACACTATCAGCCCATGTGCACACACTATCAGCCCATGTGCACACACTCTCAGCCCATGTGCACACACTCTCAGCCCATGTGCACACACTATCAGCCCATGTGCACACACTATCAGCCCATGTGCACACACTATCAGTCCATGTGCACACACTCTCAGCCCATGTGCACATACTATCAGCCCATGTGCCCACACTATCAGCCCATGTGCACACACTATCAAACCATATGCACACACTATCAGCTCATGTGCACACACTATCAGCCCATGTGCACACACTATCACCCCATGTGCACACACTATCAGCCCATGTGCACACACTATCAGCCCATGTGCACACACTATCAGCCCATGTGCACACACTATCAGCCCATGTGCACACACTATCAAACCATGTGCACACACTATCAGTCCATGTGCACACACTATCAGCTTTGTGTGAAGGAGCTTTGCTGGTGTTATTCAGGTTATTGGGGCTCAACCCAAAGCTCCAATCTAACAGCCATAACAACACCAGTTTGTTAATTTGCCAGTGACCTTTTATACTTTGTGTCTTCACCTTATTGTCTCTTTCTTAATTGTCCTTAATTATTACAGTAATAAAACCACATCTTCCTTGCTCTCGTCTCTTTTCTTCTGTCATGTTCAATTAATCTTTCTGCTCATCTAATCTTTCTTCCTGATCTTGTGCTTGTTCCTTCTTTTCTCTGGTCTACTTTTCTTTTTTACTCAATTCTGTTCCTCTTTCTGTTCCATGGCCTTTTTTCCTCATCTCTCTGGGCATATATATTTTGTCTTGTATCCAATATGATCCTGGAATTTTTAAAATCAGTTTTCAACATTTTATCTTTGTCCACCCTTCTGTCTTGATATGTGTTTCTACACCATTGATGGCCAACCTTTATGGTCGTCCAACAAAATACATTTTCTTGATTGAATATTTCTGTAATTATGCCATAAATTAAGAAATATTCAAGAAAAAAACTACCAATCAAACATGGACTTACTGCCCACTGTCATCCATAGTTTTTCACCGTTTTGAAACAGTTTTTTTTGCTTCATCTCAGCATCGATCTCTAAAACCACAGGCACAGAGAAGATGAAATAATCTTTTCTCTGCCTGTTAGCAAGTCCCATAATACCTGTGACAATAATGGTACAGTCACCTTTCTTTGTTCTCTATTGGCATGTTCCTGTATGCCAGGATTGCCAAGTGTTTGTCCCCTGGTATTTTTTGTTTTTTTCCCACATTTTCTTTATTGCCTGGACTGTTCTCTCTGCCCTCCCGTTGCTCTGTGGATATCCTGGGGTGACCCTGTCCTGTGCTCTATCCTCAGCTCTTTGTGGGTTTTCTATATGGGGTACTCATGAATTGTAATTCATTATCACTGATTACAGTCTTGGGTATTCCACGCTGCACTAACATTTGTTTGGTATTATTTATTGCTGTTTTTGCAGTCGTGTCCTTTAGTTCTGCATATTCAAAATATCGTATTGTGTTGTTACCTACAATGAGGTAATCACTTACAAACTATTGGCCCATTTCTAACTTGCTTTTCCTCTCTAAAGACCTTGCCAACAGCAACATTGATAGCTCATTTCACGTCGGGAGAACCATGGTGCTGGAAAGTTAAGGGTTTGCACATGGTCAAAGAGTAAGTTCTTGAGATGGATCTTGAAGGCGCCATGGGACGGGGTGCGGTGGAGCGATTCAAGGATGGAGTTCTAGAAAGTGGGGGCAGAAATGTTGAGTGGTGGAGCGGTCAGGGTGGGGCACATCCTTGGCCCCCTTTCTTTTCTTGATTTACATGCTCCCTCTCAGCAATGTGATCTGCAAATATGGGTTCAAATTCCACATGTGTCCGACTGACACCCAAATCTACTTCTCCTCCAGCTGTAACTCCAGGTCCACCAATGCTCTATCAGCTTGTTTGTTAGACATCAAGGCTGGATGAACGCAAACCACCTGAAGTTGAATCATAGAATAATAGAATCATATAGCACAGAAAGAGGCCATTTGGCCCATCATGTCTCCCCCGCTCCTAAAAGACCAATCCAACTCAATCCCACTGGTCCGCTTTCTCTCCTTCGCCCTGCAATCCTGTCCTCCCCAAATACCCATCTACTTCACTCTTAAAAGTTGTCATTGAATCGGCTTCCACTACACTTTAAGGTAATGCATTCCAGATCCAAACAACTCACTGGGTAAAAAAAAATTCCTACCCCCCCCCCCGTTTCTGTTAACAACTATCTTAAATCATTGTCCTCAGGTTACTGACCCACATGCCAGTGGAAACAGTTTTTTTCTGGTTCAGCTTATCAATAACTTCCTCTTTGACCATACCTTCATTCCTGGGAATGTTGTCAAGATGGAAGCCATACTCCTTGGCTCCCATCAATGTCTTCTGTGGTTCTTATCCCCTCAATCTCCTTGGCCTTTCCCTGATACTTACTGAACTTGTGCGTAACCTTGACATCAGAGTTGATCCCAAGCTGTCCTTCCTCAGCACATCCGGTCCCTAACGAGGACCGCCTTCCTCCACCTCCATCACATTGCCTGCTTCCAACCATATGTCAATGCAGCCGCAACCTTCATTCACGCCTTGGTCACCTCCCGTCTCAACTATTCTAATGCCCTCCTCGCCAGTCTCTCCAACTCCCAACTATTCCAATGCCCTCCTTGCCAGTCTCCCCAGCTCCACTATCCATAAAGTCCAACTAATTGAATACTCTCTAATTCAAAACCAGCACTACACTCCATACCTCCATTATGCCGTACCCCCATCACACCGGTCCTCACCAGGCTCCACTGGCTCCCTATCACAGAATGGATCGACTTCAGGATCCTCTCACTTGTTTAGAAATCACATTATGTCCTGGCACCTCTGTACCTTTCTGACCTGCTTACTCCCCAGTCCACTACCTTGTCTCAAATTCCAATTCCAAATCTATTTGTTTTAATCATTTCTTCTCACAGTGCTCCATAGTTATATGACTTGCTTAACTATCTGAGAACAGTCCTAACTGTTTATGTCGACATTGCGGGGACTGAGCGGATTCTGTCGCCATAAGTGGGTTTCAAGATAAAACGAACGAGACTTGTGCATTGATTGTGGTTGAAGCGTTGTTGACTGGAATGAAAGGGATGGAAATGGGATGGAATTGGGAGGAATCTCAGACAGTGGACTCCAGCCATTCACAAGCGGCTGGAGTTGGGCTGTCAATCAGTGAGGAACAGAGAAGAACGAGGGAGGGAATGGGAGGAGTCAACTCATGATTGATTGACAGCTGGAGCCGCTTGTGATTGGCTGGAGCCCAAATACTCACAGGTGGCTCTAAGGCTGTCAATCACCTCAGAGCCACTGCTGATTGGTCCAATGGGACCAGCAATGGGAGGGAGGCAGCCCCGCCCCTGCTCCTCTGCTGGGTGGGAAGAGACAATGTTAACCTGAGATGCCCTTAAGCCGGACAAATGGTCATCCTGATGTGTCCGGTTTAACCAGTTTCCACTGTGCTTTGCTGCTTCAGCCATTTGTGCCAATGGCTCAGATTGAACAACAGAGGTCTGCAATCCTTCACATACACTAAATGCCTCTCTTCACACCCGCATAATGGCGTTGTTTTCAGGTTACTCCGCTTCTTGTATGTCCTCTAGTTCTTTCCTTACTGAAGTGATGATATCTTCATCTACCAGTGCTGCAGTACACTGCCCATTTACATCCTCATTAACAACAAGATCCATGAACTCTTCATTTTACAAAATAAGAGCTTCACACATCACCTGATCAGAATCTTCTTGGCCACTACAGGTATCAGCTGTGAATCCACGGAAGCCATCATGTGAATCCCAGAAAAAAACACACACACTAAATAATTGTGAATTCTCTTGTTTTACCAGTGATTTTGAAGACTTCTATTAGGTCTCCTCGTAACCTTCTCTGCTCCAATGAGAATAATCCTAACCTCTTTAGCCTTTCCTTATAATCAAGGTCCCTCATTCCTGGTACCATCCTCGTAAATCTCCTCTGCACCCTTTCCAATGCCTTAACATCCTTCCTATAGTGTGTTGCCCAGAACTGGGCGCAGTATTCTAATTGAGGCCTAACCAGTGTTTTATATAAGTTAATCATAACCTCCTGACTCTTGTACTCTATGCCGCTATTTATAAAGCCTTGTATCCCATATGCCCTTTTTATATCTTTATCTACCTGTCCTGCCACCTTCAAGGATTCATTTACCTGAACCCCCAGATATCTCTGTTCTTTACCCCCCTTAAGATTGTATTACCAGCCTATATTGCCTCCCCTCATTCTTTCTTCCAAAATGCATTACCTCGTATTTCTCCACATTGAAATTCATCTGCCATGTGTCTACTCATTTTACCATTCTATTTTTCTTACAAGTCTTTAATGTGTCACTTTGTCAAATGTTAAATGACTTCCCGCTGCCCTTTAGTTGTTTTACCTGCCAATCTTTCTTTCCAGTCCACCTTGGCAAGGTCTCTGGCCTGTAGTTGGGACGTCCTCCCGACGATTGTCCTTCTGCCCTTTTTTGTACAGAAGAGTAACATTGGCCACTCTCCAGTCCTCTGGCACCACCCCTGAGTCCAACGAAGATTGAAAAGTTGTAGCCAAAGCCTCCGTTATTTGTATCCGTGCCTCCCATAGTATCCTTGGCTGCATCCCGTCCGGACCGGGCGACTTATCTACCTTGAGCCCAGTCAACCTTTTCAGTTCTTCCTCTCTGTTTACACTTATCCTATCCATTTCCTCTACCCTCTCGTCCGATATTGTGGCATTTGGTGCATCCGCTTCTTTTGTGAAGACAGATGCAAAGTACTCATTCAGTACATCAGCCATGCCCTCTGCCTCCACAACAAGATTTCCGCCTTGGTCCTTAATTGGCCCCACCCTACCTTTGACTAACCTTTTTTTCTTGATATGTTTGTAAAATATTTTAGGATTTCCTTTAATGTTACCCGCTAACCTTTTTTCATTTTGCCCCTCTTATTTCCTTTTTCAGTTCTCTTCTGTATTTCTTATATTCTATTTGGTTGTCTTCTGTATCTTAGGTTTGACATTTGTCATATACCTCCTTTTTCTGCTTCATTCTAGACACAATTACCTTCGTCATCCAGGGAGGTTTTGATTGGCCTGCTTTTCCCTTTTGTGGGACAGAATGTATTTGTTCTGTCCCCGAGCTATCTCATCCTTGAAGACTTCCCACTGCCCTTTAGTTGTTTTACCTGCCAATCTTTCTTTCCAGCCCACCTTGGCTGGGTCTCTTTTTAACTCACTGAAATTAACCCTCTTCCAGTTGAACATCTTCACCTTTGATTGTTCCTTGTCCCTTTCCATATGCACTCTGAATCTAATGATGTTGTGATCACTATTGCCCAGATGCTCTCCCACTGAAACCTGCTCCACTTGCCCTACTTCATTCCCCAGAACTGCTTCCTTCCTCGTTGGGCTGGAAACATACTGATCAAGAAAGTTATCCTGTATGCATTTTAGCAATCTTTCCCTCTCCTTGCCCTTTGCGCTGTTGTTTTGCCAGTCTATGTTGGGATAATTAAAGTCCCCCATTATCACAACTCTATTGGCCTTGCATCTGTCTGAGATCTGCTTGCAGATCTGCTCATCTATTTCCTTCCCACTATTTGGTGGTCTATAGTATACCCCTACCAGCGTAACAACTCCTTTTTTGTTCCTTAACGTTAACCAGATAGATTCTGTTTTGGGGATCCTCCAGCACCTCGACCCTTTCCATGGCTATAACCGTATCCTTGATTAATATTGCCAAACCCCCTCCTATTTGTCTAGTTCCTTCCTTACTGAGATGATGATATCTTCATCTGCTAGTGCTGCAGTACATTGCTCATTTACATCCTCATTAACAAAAAGATCAATGAACTCTTCGTTTTGCAAAATAAGAGCTTCATACAGCACTTTTTGGAGAAAATCAGATGTTATCCAGGTTTTGGCTTCATTTTTGCCGGTAGATATTTGATGTTTTTGAAGCATTACAGGGATTTTGATTTTCCTATTATGAGAGGCTGTATGTGACCATAATTGAATAATGGAACTGCGGTCTTCAGGTTGTTTGCCTCCAGTACAGGGTTGTCCCTCAATGCAGTAAGTTGTGTCCGGGTGCACTTAAACAACAAGGGGGGCTTGTCTGTGTTGTAAATTTTTGACAAATTGTGGTCCCATAGAATTCCTGGGGAAGGGTCTCTTACTCCTCAAAGTGAGACAAGTCAGCAGACTTACCCTCGCTGTAGTGTTTTGTACACAGATAATAATAATCCATACATTTGTTATAGCCACTTATCACATTTTCAAGAATCTTCTTGGCCAACTCAGATATCAGCTGTGAATCCACGGAAGCCATCATGTGAGTCCCTGAAGAAAACACACACACTAAATAATTGTGAATTCTCTTGTTTTACCAATGTCGTGGCTTGGTTTAAATTGTGCTTTGTGACAGCTGAGGAGATTTAATCGCGGTGTTCAAAATTATGAGGGGTTTTGATAGAGTAGATCGGGAGAAACCGTTTCCTTTGGTGAATGGATTGTGGTCCTGCAGCTCAGTGGTTAGAGCACTCACCTTGCAAGCGAGACACCTGGGTTCAATTCCAGACAGAGCGAAACCTGGGCAAGTTTCCTTACCCCACACGCCTAATAATAATCCCTCCAAAACAAAACAATAATAAATTGGTCATTTTCAATATACGACTGTTTGTGGGACATTGCTGTGCGCAATTGGCTGTCAAGTTTCACCCACAAATATACAGTCAATTCACTTTACAGTATTTTCTGTGAAGCGCTTTGGGATGTTTAGAAGACGTGAAAGCGCTATATCAAATGCAAGGATTATTATTATTGTAGTAAGTAGGAACCCAATTGTTTGTCGATTTGTGAATCGTTTTACCGGGTATAATAATCCCTCAAAAAATGTTTTTGCGGGATACTGCTGTACACAGTTGGCTACTGCATTTCGCCCACAAAAATGGGGAGCACTGTGCCATAAAATATTGTGTGAACAGTTCCACTCGCTCTTGTTTTTTGGTGACAAATTTGTATTGCTCAATCTTCACATTGTTTTATGCACAGCACCGCACCACTTAATATTCATCACGTCCTGTAATGGCATTTGATACCCCCTTCCAAAGTCTTAAAATATTGTCATTCCTCTTCTGCTACATTCAAAACTATAGTAATTTGTTGTCTTTGTGGCTGTACTAGTGAAATCCCGCTCAAACCAGTGCCAATTGTGACTCAAGCTTCCCATTGATGTCAATGGTCTCGGTATTTACATACCCCTCGATATTTAATTGACTCCCTCGATGCAGAATGCATTTTGCTTCTTTCACTCTCCATTTCTAATTGCGTACAGTAGTTATTTCCTGTCCAATTCAGTTTTCTTCTGACACCCTGTAAGAACACAGCTGTTACTCATTTTATTAGGGTTCAATCCAAGCCATAACCATACCAGTTTGCTCTTTTCCCAGTATTCTTTTTATATTTTGTGGGGAAGAGGGAGGAGACGATGGTGAAAAAGGCAGGTTCCTTGGGCCTTCCTCTGAGCTGGGTTTCTAATTGAGTTTCTAATATTAACAGGAAATCTTACAAAGCTGAGGTTGAACAGAGGAAGGAGGATTTGAAAGATTTTGTCACCTTGTTCCCTATGTGGAGAGTGTGGATGATCAGCTACATCAGAGACCTACGAGAGATCGCAGACAGCATTTACTCGATTCACAAACCTGGCCCGAGAGTGGGAGTCGGCCAGAGTGTGGCTGGTGGGGCTGACAACACTGCAGCTTTTGACACGGACACTGTAACCCAAACACTGAGACAGAAAAGGGTTAATGATATCAGGGAACAATATACAAAGGACAGCAGAGAAATGGCAGAGTGTTACACAAAACTCTCACGAGCAGTTCGGATCTTGAAGCAATATAGTAAGAAATCAGATATTACATTTCCTGGTGGAGCTGAGAGTCTCACTGAACACTTGGCTGTATTTGCTGCTGTGGCTGAAACAATAAGCAAACAGGTGTCAGTGACATCCAGGGCCGGGTCAGCAGCTCAGACAGGATTATTTATTGCATCGGATCTGATCTCCAGAGTAAACGATGTTCATAATCTCAACTGTGGAGCCAGGGCAGATGCTGCTAAACATATTCACGGTGTGGCTGAAGTGATGGAGAATGAAGTGATGGCGTATGAAGAGATTTATAAACATCTGGAAGGTACAGTCATAGTTGCTTCCCTTTCTCAGTCACCCACGGTGAGACATCTGAACAATGTGATAAGGTGCTATATCAAAAGGAAGGATTATTATCAAAGAATCATAAAATTATACAGCACTGAAGGAGGCCATTCGGCCCATCGTTTCTGTGCCGGCTATTTGAAAAGCGCTTCCAATTGAATCCTACTCCACCGCGCTCTCCCCATAGCCTGCAAGCCTGTCCTCCCAGAATTATTATCTAATATTATTATTATTCCCCTGTAATCCTCTTCTCCCTCAGTAATGCCATCCACAGGGGCGCAAGATCAACTTCAACATGTATCTGGATGTGGCCCTCAACTCCCGGCTCTCACTGTCCTGACAGATAGCGGCTCACGTCAAATCCTGGATGAGCCTCAACTTTCTGTAACTGACCAAAGCAGAAACCATTATGCGAGACTCCACCAGCACCTTCTCACCTCTGGACCTCTCTGTCTATACCTCCTGCCTGCTCTCCAGCTCCAACTTAACCCTTTGGCCAGCTGGGGCTATAAATCTACACCTCGATATTTGGTAAAAAATCACATAGAATCTTAGAATCTTACAGCACAGAAGGAGGCCATTCGGCTCATCGTGCCTGTGCCAGCTCTTTGAAAGAGCTATCCAACTAGTCCCACTCCCCCAAACTTACCCCATGGCCCCGCAAATTCAAAATATAAATACATATACAATTTGTTTTGGTCAGCAGTGTCTCTGACACACGCGGAAACCCATTGCTGTGCTTAAGAGTCTCCAAACTAAACTGAGTATCCACATAGGTGAAAATTTCCATGTCTGGAATGGAATGCACACTCTCTCCCTGGATGGACACCCACTGCTTATCTAATTCTGGAGAGAATTAGGCAAAGGCTGGTGAGAGCCAAGCCTTTGGGACTCTAGACTGTGTGTTAAGGTAACTGCTGGAGTTTAATCAGCTAAAATCACAGTTTGCCATTGAGAGCACCGTGTGGGAAGCTTCCCACTGTTTCTTCAGGTAGGACCATTCTATTCATTAGGGCTTTGCAGGGTGAACAGGATCTGAGTGTGAAGAGTCTCTGCCCCCAGTGAATGGTCTGCCCTTCCAGATCCTGCCAGTCAGCCAGGCTGTGCTGTGCTGTCATCAGCAGTGCCCTTGAATACTGTGGACCTGCCAGGCTCAGGAACCGGACGAGAGATCATCACAGTGTGGGCATTTCACTCAAAAAATATACTGTCAATTCCCTTTACAGTATATTCTGTGAAGCGCTTTGAGACGTCTCGAAGACATGATAAGGCTCTGTATCAATTGCAAGAATTATTATTATAGGATGGACTAAATTCCATTCCCAAACATGTCACCTTGGAGCCTGTTCAGCCCCGAGACCCTGCTTCCCCCACCCCAGACACACACCCTACCCCCAAGATGCATTGTCACCAGTTGGTCATTTAGCATCTGATAATAAGCAGTAATAATGGCTCTTGTTTCTCCCTTATTTAACAGACACAGTCAGCGCCACTAAGGACAGGTATGTACAGATGTGAATCAATTACTTGTTCTCGTCCGACTCTGTCTGATTGGCTCTTTATCTGATTACTGGAGTCCTGTAGCTGTGCGCAATTTGTTGCTGAGTTTAGCCGACAAATATACAGTCAATACACCTTACAGTATATTCTTTGAAGTGTTTTGAGACATCTGGAAGATCTGAAAAGCGCTGTATCAAATGCAAGTATTATTATATTATTATTTCTCTCTCTATTCCCCCACCTCCCCATCCAGGTTCAGAGATGGCAAGGTGCGTGGGGGTGGGGGGGCGGGGAATAGTCTGTTTCTGGCTCCACACACCTGTCAGTGCTGCAGGATAGAGGGACGTGTAAAGTGGATGAGAAGTTGCCTGAATCAGAGGAAGTAAAGCGCAGTGGTTCCCGAAGTAGAATGAGATGTCGCCAGTGACTGGCAGGTGCCCAGGGCTCAGTGTTGGAGTCCCTGGTGGTTACTGCACGATAATGACCTGCAATTGGGGATCAAACCTGGATTCTGGATTAAGTTACTGATAACAGGACACCTGGACAGAAGAGGGAGATGGTTAGATTGGGGAACTGGGCTGAGAGGCGGCAGATAATTATATTGTAATCTATACTAATTAAACGACAATGTCTGTCTGCGCTTCAAGAAGTATATCAATAACAAATTGATGTAGAGACATGTTTTATACCTCATCGGAAAGGCTTTGTATCTTGGAGCTAAGTGGCAGCGGGAACAAAATAAAGAACACAGATGAAGCTAAGCAGCAGGAACAACAAAATTGCATCTTTAAAGCACCTTTCACGTCAGGAGGACATCCTAGTGATTATAAATTATACATCTCTATTGATCATCATAAAGATGCCTAAGTGAAAATCAAACTTTTCAAGAATAAGCAAAAATGCTAGACAAAAGAGAGAAGGCACATTAAATGAAACTGTGGAACAAAGTCCTCCCACAGGAGTCCTTCCAGATGAGTATAGATAAAGATGAAATGTCTGTCTGTGTGTCTGTCTGTATCAATCTACATTCTGTATTGGATCCTTTGATTGCAAGCGTAGCTGCAACGCGTACAACTAGTTACATGTAAATTAATAGAATAATTTAGAATATTAACAACAACAACAACTTGGATTTATATAGTGCCTTCCGCGCCGGACGGCGTCTATATTAATAGTGGAGCTTAGTGATTAGAGCACTTGCCTTGCAAGCAAGAGGACCTGGATTCAATTCCCAAGCAGTGCGAAACTTTGAGTAAGTTTCCTTACTCCACACACCTCTGTTTACCTATCAGTAGGTAGAAACACGGTTGTCAGTTGATTGGCGGATTGCTTTTCCGGAGGTAATAATCCTTTTAAAAAAATAATAATAATAATAATTGGTCACACAATCCACGACTGTTTGTAGGACACTGCTGTACGCAATTGTCCCCCTTTTTCAGCTCATAAAATATACAGTCGATTCACTTTTCAGTATATTTTGTGGAGTGCTTTGCAAGTCTCTAACACGTGAAAAGGCTGTATATCAAATAGAAGGACTGTTATTATATGTTTACAGAGTATTTATTTTCATAGAATCATAAAAATATACAGCAGAGAAGAGGCCATTCAGCCCATTGTGTCTGTGCCGCCTCTTTGAAAGGAGCTGCCAAATCAATTCCAATCCCCATAGCGCTGCACACTTGTTCTCCCCAAATAATTACCTACTTCTCTCTTAAAAGTTGTTATCGAATTAGCTTCCACCGCCCTTATAGGCAATGCATTCCAGATCTGAATGATTTGCTGTGTGAAAAATGATCTCCTCACCTCCCCTCTGTTTCTTTTAACAACGATTTTAAATTTGGTGTCAATCAGGTTACTGACCCACCCGCCAGTGGAAATACAATTCTCGCTCAGTTCCCTCCTCACGCTGCTGGGCTCACTGCTCAAGAACACTTTGCTCCCTGGGCAAAGAAAAAGAGGATAAGTAACCTAACTGCAGGGCAGGGGATGTCAGGAGTGAGACCAATGCTCCCTGTCAGCGATGCCCACACTCCCACACACGAGATTTGACACTTAGGTTACAGAGAGCAGTTGGAGGCTGGGTGGGGTTGGGGAAGAGGTAATCTCTGAGGCCCAGTGTGAAGCTGGTGTAAAATGTAAAATCTACTCTCTTAAAAGTTGTTATCAAATTGGCTTCCACCGCCCTTTCAGGAACGCATTCCAGATCCAAACAACTCGCTGTGTAAAACAATTTCCCTTGTTTCCCCTCCCGTTTCTTTTAACAACTATTTTAAATCATTCCTCGAGTTACCGAGCCACACGCCAGTGGAAATAGTTTCTCCTTGTTCACACTATCGAATCCCCTCATCATTTTAAAAACTTCTATTAAGTCTCCTCTTAACTTTCTTTGCTCCAAGGAGAATAATCCTGGCTTCTCTAGTCTCTCCTCATAACTGACGTCCTGTCAGTCCTGTAGCTCAGTGGTTTGAGCACTCGCTTTGCAAGCGAGAGACTGAGTACAATTCCCAGGCGAAACCTTGGGCAAGTTTTCTTACTCCACACAGAGCCTAATAATAATCCCTCCAAAAACCCCAAACAATAATAATTGGTCATTTTCAATCTACGACTGTTTGTGGACATTGCGTGCGCAATTGGCTGCCGCGTTCGCCCACAAATATACAGTCAATTCACTTTACATTGTGTTCTGTGAAGCGCTTTAGGACGTCCTCCCGACGTGAAAAGCGCTATATCAAATGCAAGGGTAGTATTATTTACCATCCTGGTAAATCTCCTTTGCACCCTCTCCAATGCCTTGACATCCTTCCTCAAGTGTGGTGCCCAGAACTGAACACAGTCTTTAGCAGTGTTTTATAAATGTTAATCATAACTTTCTGACTTTTGTATTTTATGGCCCTATTTATAAAGCCTAGTATCCCGTATGCTTTTTTTTAACAGCTTTATCTCCCTTGTCCTGCCACCTTCAAATATTTATTTATATGAAGCCCAGTCTCTCTGTTCTTATTTTATTGATAAATATTATTACTAATTTACTAATTATATATATAGCATATTAAAAGTAGAGAGACTGACATGGAAATAATAAAATGATCATGTGACCAGCTCTTTATAACTTCTCTGAATCCCCTGCTTTCTGGAAATCACCGAATACGATTATAGAGGGCAGAGTCAACGATTAAAGGGACAAAGAGAGAGAGAGACAGAGCTGCCCTCATCCCTCCAGAGAACACATGATCTTTCTCTTCAGAAATCTGTAACTACTTTCCTCTGTGGGAAAGGCTGCCCTGACCCCACTGGGCTCCCTGTGTCTGGTGCTGTGTGTGATGTGGGCAGTAGCTGAGAGTTGGTTGTTTTGTGTTCACAGGAAGCCTTCCTCACTGAGCTGGCAAAGAGGACTGATGATGTGCAGAGCTTTAAAGCACAGCTCTCTGTGGAGGGAACAGGGGAGGACACCTGAGAGCACTGCGAGAGGCTGCGGACCACATCGACACCTTCACAGATCAGACACAGCTCTGACCATTGGGCTCCATACTGCGTATTGCCGGAGTGATACTGATTATTGTGGCAATAATCATTGGCACAACATTCGCGAAGATATTGGTAAAGAGGTTGGTGTTCACACTCAGCCTCACCATTGTGGGAGTTGTAATAGCTGCAGTCGGGACTGTTATCACCTTTGTAGCTCGTGGCAATATCACTGCTTCACAAACAGAGAAAGTGATAAGAGTGAATGAAATAGAACAATATAAAACAGACAGCAGAGCCATGGCGGATTGCTACAATAAACTCCACAGGATAATCCAATTGTTCATGAAATCAGGAAGATATCCATCTACTGGTAAAGCTGAGATGTTCTCCAGTGGTTCATGTGCTTTTCCCCTCATTGTTGACATGGAGGCCACCCACAAGGTAAACCCAGTGAGGGCTGTTTTACAGTTTCTCTTAGCAATTGTTGTTGTGTACGATGTTTACTTTGCAATAAAGAATATCCTTAACTGTTGCAACGGATCCAAGTCAGGAATTGCTGAACAGGTACGAAAAGTGGTTAATATGATGGAGACTGAGGTACGATCATGTGAAAAGGTTTATAAACCCATAGAAATGATGCAAAGAACAGCTTAACCAATATACACAGTTTGGCTATAATTGCCCTCAGTAACTGTGGAATAGGGGGGACTTCAGCCTGGTGTCTCCTGATGCCGGGTGAGGACAAGCTGGGATTCCCCACAACCCAATATAACCCACTGCACTTACAGCACCTTTTACACAAGAGGCCATTGGGGCAGGAAGAGAAGACACAAAGCAACTGGTTTTGGGAAGAGTTCGAGAACAGGGACACAGTGCCTGACCCTGGATTAGTGATGGTGGAAGAGGGGCTGAGAAACACATTGACCTGAGTGGGAGAAGTGGAGGGAGTGGGCAGGACACTGGGAGCTGCAGGAGATCACAGAAAAGATATCACTCAATACTTTAACGCGAGTTCATTCGGCGGACGGCTATACAAAAAATATAGATCGGGGCATCCG
>NW_024704742.1:8317388-8353427 GCF_018977255.1 Callorhinchus milii | reverse complement strand
TGTACACACAGTGCCGGCATGGCCACGGTGGTGGAGATGGGCCTGAGGGCCCGTGGCTCCCACACGGAGCTGTGTGGCTCCCGAGCCAGTGGGCCTCGCTCCACAGAGCGTGGCACGATGGAGGGGAAGAGCAGGTGATCCTCCAGTTGCGAGTCCTCCCCTCCCCACGAGATCAAGGAGTCTGAATGTGTGGAGCCTCTGATGGGGACCCTGCTCCGCCAGCAACGGCCTCACATCAGGCCTGTATCAGCACTGCTTCACAGCACACTCTCCCGCTAACATCTGTCTTGCCTTCACCTCTCAGGGCAATTACTGCTCTGGTACAGAAATAAACATATTTAGAGTTTTACACCATTCAGTCATCAATTCCACCTGTTTGCTTGGAAAATAGTGTGGAGTCCTGTAACTCAGCGTTTAGAGCCCTTGCCTCACAAGTGAGAAGATATAGGTTTGATTCCCAGAAAGAGCCACAACTTTGGCAAGTTTCCTTGCCCCACATGCCTCTGTTTCTCTAGCAGTAAGTAGGAACCCAGTTGTTAGTCGATTGGCGGATCACTTTCCTGAGGTAATAATCCCTATAAAATGTTCAGGAGGAGACACCAGTTCTTTGTACATAGATATTTATAGATCATAAACTAGGTCAAACATTTACAAAGATTTCAGCGAATAGTAACAGAGAAAATATGCGGTATTACCTGATCTCTGGGTAGAGTTGTAATCTTCCTGCTTTTGTTTTTACTCTTACTTTTCTTACTCTAGAGTACTCTTATTCTACACTTAAGTTGTGTTTCAACCCAAACTCTTATACTGATCTGACATGGACACAGTTTCAAGGATGGAGTTGTTTTTTTCACTCTTTCCTTGATCTTGGCACACCCACCCGTATTCTTATCGAATAAATGTCTGCTCAGTGAGTTATTTTTATTTAACCTAGTTTTAATGAATGTCAGTTACATAGACTTTATTTTATGCATGTACAAGTGTAAGACTTGATTTTGAGCTATTGTTAAGCATTTGCATTTATATTAACTTTGTAGCCCGCGAAGCTTACCAAAACTTGTGAAGTGGCCCGCCAGCCTAAATAATTGCCCACTCCTGGTCTAAGCACATCCGCCATTGTAAACAATGTTAGATTTTGCTGATCATGCTTTACTAACTTGTTAACCCCAATTAATTTCCCAATGCCTATATCTTATTAAAAACCTCGTAATTAAGTAAAATAGCTGTTTGCAATGACCCCACTACAACTTACAACTCTGAGTTGAAAGTCCTGAAGTTGGGCTTGAACACAAAACCTGGCACCTTAAGCGGAAATGGCTGTGACAACAAGAACAAAATTACATTTGTATACACAGAGCACAACAGTAAAGCAATAATGCTGACATCATACACATCATTGGTGAGGCCACAGCTGGAGATTGTTCTGTTTGGGGCCCCTCAGGTCAGCAAGGTTGTTAATAATAATTCCTGCATTTGATATAGTGCCTTATCACATCTTCTAGATGTCTCAAAGAGCTTCACAGAATATACTGTAAAGGGAATTTTGTGGGCAAAACGCAGCAGCCAATTGCACACAGCAGTGTCCCACAAACAGTCAGATTGAAGTGACCGATGTAATTTTTTTTGATGGAATTATTATTCTCGGAAAAGTAATCCGCCAATTGACTGACAACCGTGTTCCTACTTACAGCTAAGTAAACAGAGGCGTGTGGAGTAAGGAAACTTGCACAACATTTTGCCCTACCGGGAATCGTGTCCAGGCCTCTCAATTGCAAGGCGAGTGCTCTAACCACTCTAACTACAGGGTTCCAAAGTTAATGTCTTGGAGGGGGTTTGTATCAGGTTCACGAGAATAATCACAGAGATGAGAGGTTTTAGTTATGAAGAGAGATTGGAGAATTTAGTGCTGAGAAGGTTGAGAGGGGACCTAGAACTTTATAGATATTTACAGCACAGACGAAGGCCATTTGGCTCAACATGTCTGTACTGTTCTGTTAAGAGCAATTCTTTCATTCTCATTGACCTGCCCTTTACCCATATGCTGTAACTGATTTATTTTTAGATATTGATCTAGTTCGCATTTGAAAACTATTATGGATTCTGACCTGAACATTGCTCCTGACAAGACATTCCAAATCCTATGGAAGGAAAAAGAGAAAGAATATTTCTTCTCCCTCTGCGTGAAAAAAATTCTCCTAACCTCCCCATTCACTTATTTATTAAATATCTTAAATGAATGCCCCCCAGTCACTGACTCGCCAACCAACATTTATTCAAGTGGAAAAATGTCCCTAGTTCCTCCAGCCTCCACTCAGAGGCCAAACCACTCATCCCCGGTATCATCTTAGTAACAATAACAACTTGTATTTATATAGCGAAAGGTAGCGTACCACAGCGCTTGACTGGCGGAGCACGACGCCGAGCCAAGAGGGAAGGGGGAGGTTACCATAGGCACGATCGAAGAGGAAGGTTTTCCAGCGCAATCTGAAGATGGGGAAAGGAGGGGGCAAAGCAGAGTGTTCCAGAATTACGAGGTGCAGTGGCTAGAACTGGTGTGATGGGGGTACGGAGTTTACTATGGAAAATTATTTGGGGGCATGGAATAGATATGGCTTAAATGACAACTGCGTATACTGTTTGAACAACTATAAATTGTTGATTTCCAGGGTAATGCACCGTGTCCCAGGATATTTGGATGAACTGAAATCTAAACATTGAGCTTGCACACATTGTTATATTAATTATTAACCTGCACTGAAGTAAAGTCTTCAGAGAAACTGTATTGCAACCGGCATTTGAAAGGACGACATTATGGAGTGGATTTCTCTCATCTGTCACCCACTTTGGTTTCTTGTTTCGGTTATTTTGATTATTGTTGTCAAGTGGCAGAGAAAAGGCTATTGGAAACCCCAAGACTGTCCAGTGAGACTCACTGGGAAAACTGTGATTGTTACTGGAGCAAACACAGGTAGGATCCAACAGTCACACACTGTCCTCACAGCATTCATCTTTGTCCATGTGACACTCACCACATATGTTCACTGATTGTGTGTGTTATACTGACTGTATGTGTATTACACTGTGTGTGTCACACTGACTACGTGAATTACACTGTGTGCTACATTGTGTGTGTGACATTGACTATGTGTTACAGTTTGTGTGTTATACTGGCGGAGTACTGCGCCAAGCCAGTGGGGGAAAGGGGGATGTTACAATAGGTCGAAGAGGAAGGTTTTCCAGAGCAATCTGAAGATGAGGAAGGAGGGGGCAAGGCGGAATGTTCCAGCCTTTCAGGGGAGAGTGGCTAGAACTGGTGTGATGGGGGTACAGAGTTTACTATGGATGAGCATGCAGGCAGCAGTGGAGCTGGGGAGACCAGTGAGGAAAAATTGTCAAGGCGGGAGGTGAGGAACGCATGGATGAGTGTTTCGGCTGCACTTAGGGTAAGGTACGGTCGGAGGGGGGCAATGTGACACAGGTGAAGGAAGGTGCTCCTGGTCAGGGACCAGATGTGGGGAAGGAAGATAGCTGTACATTGAACTTAATGCCAAGATTGTGCACTGGTTCAGTGAATCTGGACAATAGGCCGGGGAGGTTTACGAGGTCAGATCCACAGGATAGAAGATGTTGATGGGAGGCAAGGAGTATGGTTTCTGTCTTGCCAATATTAGCTATAAGAAGTTTTCGCTTATCCAGGCCCTAATGTCTGCCAGACAAGCCGACAAAACATCGTCGGACCTGGAGCCGCAGCTGGAGGAAAAGTAGATTTGTGTGTCATCAGTAAATCTCCTCTGCACCCCTCTATTGCCTTGATGTCTTTCCTAAAGTGGGATGACCAATACTGGATTCAATATTCTATCTGATAAGCTGAGTAGAGATGGATCAAATGATGAGGAGTTTTGACAAAGTGAGTAGGAAGAAGCTGTTCTCACTGGTAGAGGAATCAGTGAGTAGAGGCCACAGATATGATACAAGAAGGAAAGCTCAGGAGAATTGTTTGAACATGGGAAGATGTGTTTTCACACAGCAAGGTCAGACCCAATAGCCAAGTGGCCTCTTTCTGTGCTGTACATTTCTATGATTGTATAATATTATAATCAGCCTCTTTCATGAGCGCCAACATGTTAACAGCTGTCATTGTGTGTCAGTGGTAGTGCTCTCACCTCTGAGTCAGAAGGTTGTGGGTTCAAGCCCCAAGGTGCGATTTGGAATCACACTGTCTAAGAAGACACTGCAGCGCAGTGCTGGGGTGGGTCGCAGTGTTGAAGTTGCTGTCCTTCGCATGAGATGTTAAACCAAGGTTCTGACTGCCTGTTCAGATGGATGTTAAAAGATCCCACAGCACTATTCGAACAGAAAAGGGAGTTTTTCTCTCCCGATGCCCTGGCTGACAATCCCCCAAAATAAAATTGGTCACTGATTCTGCTGCCACGTTTCATCCACAGGCAAATCACTTTACAGTATATTGTGTGAAGCGCTTTGAGACGTCTTAAAGACCTAATGAGGCACTACATCAGATGGAAAGATTATTGTTATTATATAACAATAGGGCATAACAGCACAATGTCGTCTATAAGAATAAGAAGAATCCTTGCATTTGATATAGCACTTTTCACGTCTTTTCGACGTCTCAAAGCGCTTCACAGAATAGACTGAAAAGACCGTATATTTGTGGGCAAAACGCAGCAGCCAATTGCGCACAGCAGTGTCCCACAAACAGTCATGGATTGAAAATGACCAATTTATTATTGTTTTGTTATGTTATCAAGCACTCCTCCAAGACTGCCGTGCGTGTTTAACGTTTAGTTAGTTGCAAGACAAAATTTCTACTAGAGCGATTTACATTCCACACATAGTTTACATGTATGAAAATGATACCCTGCCTGCAGTAACCTGCTTATTGAATCAATGTTAAGTGAGATGACTTCCTGGCTTAGAAAGTAAATGAATTGTTGAACATAAGGTTTGGTTCCTCTCCTCACAGATTCCGATTTTGACATTTCTAAACAGAATAAGATGGTCTTTTCTGGACAAACCTTCTGTCTCAGCCTTCAACAGAGTGATTAGCTCCACTGCTGTTCACACCTTCAAACCCAACACAATTGCATCCCTATCCAAACCGCCACCTTTCCCCCATCCCATGAGTCCTGAATGTCAACCACAGTCTCCCATGTGGCACCTTATCAAACACCTACAAATCCATATAAACATTCACAGCTTTGCCCTTTGGTTGCTTTGTTGAGTTCGTAGCCATAGTCCCTGATGAACTCATTCCCATCGCTACCCATCCCTCATAATTGCTCCAAAAGTTTAGCTGACTTTGGTTTATAAAGAATATTAATCTTAAAAAGCTTCATTCTGTCTAATGGTACCAGTGATGAGAGACTTTAGTTATGCGGACAGACTAGAGAAGCTGGGATTATTCTAAGAGTTAAGGTTAAGGGGAGATTTAATAGAGATGTTTAAAATTATGAGGGGTTTTGATAGAGTAGATAGGGAGAAATCATTTCCACTGGCAGGTGGGTTGGTAACCAGGGGACATAGATGATATAATAATCCTTGCATTTGATTTAGCGTCTTAACACATCTTTGAGATTTCTTAAAGTGCTTCACAGGGTATACTGCAAAGTAAATTGACTGTTTATTTTGTGGGCGAAACTCGGCAGCCAATTGCACACAGTAGTGCCCCACACAGTTGTGGATTGAGTGATCAAATTATTATTTTTATTTTATTTTTGGAATAGTTATGATCCACTAATGGACTAACAACCGGGTTCCTATTTACTGCTAGGTAAAGGTGTGGCATAAGGAATCTTGCCCAACATTGTGGGTAACTACCCGAAATATCCCACTCTCCAACTCATGGTCAGTCAATACACACTGGACAGAGAGTGAGCGCCTTACTCTGCCTTCGCGGAGATGAGATGTTGTTAGATCCGCGAATTATGTGTCTGTATTTGGAGAGAAAAAATCTGATCCAAGTAAACTTAAGAAACAAAGAATGGGTTTTTATTTCTACTTGTACACAGGAGCACACAATTGTTCCCGTATACAAATAGGATCTAATGACTCCCTGTCAGACAAAAGATCCTCTTCGTCGGTACAATTAAGTTTTATACAGGCGTACACAAAAATACACAGAAGGGGTGTTTTTCCTTACAGACCAATCATGTTTGCTGCACGTTTACCCACATTTCTTGCTTCAGTTAGTTTCAACTGCACTAATCTTACGGTTTTGCTTGAAGGCCATTTCTATGTTATCACCCGCCATTCCTTAGACTGTGGCCTTCAGATAACCGAATTCTACAATAACAAGTCTAACCTACTTACTTATATCTGCTTAAAAGCAGATAGGCCAGGGCACAAGCTACGATATAGTTTTTTAAACATACCATAACATCTTTTTCCTCTATCAATGTCAATGTCACACAAACCTTCAGGCGCATTTAAATCCAGTCGAGGTGCTGCCCCAGAATTCATTACTTACAACGCCTCCCCACCATCACCACCACTGCAGAAACCAACATCAAAAATCCCAGCTGCATGTTGAAAGCAGGAATGATTTGAAAGGCAGGGAACTTCATTTACGTGTATCCTGAAGTATGAATACAATGAAGTAGATTCAAAATAATTCCACTGGCGAGTGGGGCAGTAACCCGAGGACATCGACTTAAAATATTTGTTAAACGAAGTAAGGAAAAAATTTTACCCAGCGAGTTGTTCGCATCTCGCCGAAAAGAGTTGGGGAAACTGATTCGATAACAATTTTCAAGAGAGAAGCTGATAATTATTTGCGGAGGACAAGTTTGCAGGGCTATGGGATAAGGAGCGGGGGTGGGATTGAATTGGTTAGCTCTTTTCAAAGAGCCAGCACAGACACGATGGACAAAATGGCCTCATTCTGTGCTGTATAATTCAATGATTCTATGATTCTGTTGGGACATTGAAGTCCTGGTAACTACACAGGAATAGTCAGCCAAGCACCATGCTGTCCTAGGCCCAGACACAATAAAAAATAGTGAACGCCACACACAGTTAGTGATTACTGTCTGCCCTACAAGCTTTTTAATATGTTCCTTTTATGAATGTAAACACAAATGTCTTTTTCTTACACTGTCTATTTGTTACAATGTGTGTGTGTTACACTGACACTGTGTGTGTTGCACTGTGTGTTATACTGTGTGTTACACTGACTGTTACACTGTGTGTTACATTGTCTGTGTGTTACACTGCATATGTGTTACACTGTATCTGTGTGTTACACTGTTTGTTATACTGACTGTGAGTTTCACTGTGTGTGTTACACTGAATGTTTGTTACACTGTGTGTGTGTTACATATTCAAGGCTGAGATAGATATATTTCTTATTGCAAATGTGATTAGGGATATGGGATAAGGCGGGGTCAGGTTATTAGCTGGAGTTAGATTAGAAGATCCGCCATGATTGAATGGCGGGGGAGGCTCAAAGGGCTGAATAGCCTACTCCTGCTCCTACATGTTATGCTATGTTATGTTACACTCTGTGTGTGTTACACCATGCGTGTGTTACACCTACTTTATCTGGAATGTTGTTATGACGAAATTTCTAATCTGCTTTGTGTTTGGGCATGGAATAGATATGGCTTAAATAACAACTGCGTGTACTGTTTGAACAACTATAAATTGTTGATTTCCAGGGTAATGCACCGTGCGTGTCCCAGGATATTTGGATGAACTGAAATCTAAACATTGAGCTTGCACACATTGTTATATTAATTATTAACCTGCACTGAAGTAAAGTCTTCAGAGAAACTGTATTGCAACCGGCATTTGAAAGGACGACATTATGGAGTGGATTTCTCTCATCTGTCACCCACTTTGGTTTCTTGTTTCGGTTATTTTGATTATTGTTGTCAAGTGGCAGAGAAAAGGCTATTGGAAACCCCAAGACTGTCCAGTGAGACTCACTGGGAAAACTGTGATTGTTACTGGAGCAAACACAGGTAGGATCCAACAGTCACACACTGTCCTCACAGCATTCATCTTTGTCCATGTGACACTCACCACATATGTTCACTGATTGTGTGTGTTATAATAATAATAATAATCCTTGCATTTGATATAGCGCTTTTCACGTTGGGAGGACATCCCAAAGCGCTTCACAGAACACACTGTAAAGTGAATTGACTGTATATTTGTGGGTGAACGCGGCAGCCAATTGTGCACAGCAATGTCCCACAAACAGTTGTAGATTGAAAATGACCAATTTATTATTGTTTTTGGTTTTTGGAGGGATTATTATTAGGCTCTGTGTGGAGTAAGGAAACTTGCCCAAGGCTTCGCCCTCTGCCTGGAATTGAACTCAGGTCTCTCACTTGCAAAGCGAGTGCTCTAATCACTGAGCTACAGGACTCTACTGTATGTGTATTACACTGTGTGTGTTATACTGTGTGTGTCACACTGAGGGGTGAGGCGGTGGCGGAGTCTGGCAATGTTACGGAGGTGCTGGCAGGCGGTGCCAGTCATGGCGCGGATGTAAAAGAGAAAGGATAGTTCAGGGTCAAACAAGCCACCCAGGTTCCTGACTGGCTTAGTGAGGTTGAGTGTGCAGCCACGGATGCCAATCAAGAGGGCCTCGGTCTGGCTGACGATGAGTTGGAGAAACTTGTCCCTCATCCAGGACTTGATGTCGGACAGGTAGTCGGTCAGGATGCCAGTAGTTCTGGAATTGAGGGTGAAAGCAGAAAGATAGAGTTGGGTGACATGTGGAAATTTACCCCATGTCTGCGGATGATGTCACCAAGGGAGATCATGTAGAGGGTGAAGAGCAGGGGTCAAGGACAGAGCCCTGAGGGACACTGCATGACATTGCGGGGGCTGTAGGAGAAGCCGTTTGCTGCGATGAAGTGGAGGCAGTGTGAAAGGTAGGACCTGAATCAGTCAAGGACAGAACATTGAAGGTAGAGATGGGAGGAGAGGCGGTGGAGGAGGGTTGAATGGTCCACAGTGTCAAAAGCAACAAAGAGGTCGAGGAGGACGAGGAGACAGAGGGAGCCCTGGTCACACATGGTCAGGATGTCATTTTGACCTTGACCAGAGCAAGGACCTTGGATAGAAAGGGGAGATTTGAGATGGGTCAGTAGCTGGTTAGTTGTGATGGATCAAGGGAAGGTTTCTTCAAGGTGGGGGTGATAGTGGCTGTTTTGAGGGAGGAAGGAACAGTGCCAGATGACAGGGAGAAGTTGATGATGCCGGCAAGTAGTGGGGCAAGGAGGTGGAGCTGGGATTTAAGGATGAGGTGGGGATGGGGTCTGTGGAAAGTGTGGCAATGTAACATCTTTGGGCAATCGCAAAAGTTACAGAATAAGCAAAGGCAATGAGACAAAACATGTTTTCGTATTTGGTGTAAGCTCAGCTTTGTTTTGGTTTCGCAACTATCAATGTATATGTTATTGTGCTAAGGAACCCGGGACCCATATCTCTTTTTGTGAAAGAAACAGACATCCAATTATGGGAAAATGGAACATGTATAAAGGTCAGATGTTGTTTTTCTCTGGTGTGCAGTGTGGGGAGCAGTACCTTGGGAGAGTTGTTGCTACCGCTCTGCACCTCATACATATATGAAATAAAGCTTTTTGAATGTATACCGCACTGATTCCGTGTTGAGTTTTCAGGTCTTTAAGAGCAATCGCACATCGCAATCTGGGTTTAACAGGATCCAGTGAGCAGGTGGTGGATTTCATGGAGGATTTGATTGTGAAGACAGAGGAGGGGTTGACAGGTTCAAAGGTGTGGAAGGAGCAATGGCTAATTGTCGATGTGTAGGCGGGGGTTAGGGAGGGGATGGAAATTGGGAAGGCAGTGGCAGCTGAGTGGATTCCCTCGATTTTGGATTCGAGGAAATCCAGCAATTCTCGCAGTGGTGGTCAGAGGAAAGAATCTGCAAGGCATGGTGGAGAGGGCGGAGGAGCCGGTTAGTGGTGGAGAACAGGAGCCTGGGGTTGCCCTTTGTCTTAAGGATTAACCTGGAATAGAAGGACAATTTGGCCAAGGTGAGAGTTGAGAGGTAGGTTTTGATGAGGTCCAGCCAGATGTGGCGGTGGACCATTAGGCCAGATTTGAGCCAGGTGCATTCGGCAGCCCACACCTGGCCCTTAGGCGAACGGAGATGGCTAGTGAACCATGATGAGGAATGAGGATCAGGATATAAGAGGCAGTTCGGGAGATGAGGGGGGCAAGGGCATCAATTTTGGTCAGAGATGGCCTTGTCAGTGATGGTGATGTGATGAACCCGGCAGAGGATTCCCAGGCTGGAGCAGAGGGAAGCAATGGGGGGGTTAAGCAGAGATAGGAGGCGGGGAGGGCGAAGAGAGAGCAGGACAGAGCGGGAGAGTTGCAGGGAAGGGGGAATTTTGAGGGGTTTGTCAGATCAGGTCAGGGGCAGCATCCAAAATGTGCACGCTGGAATGAGAGGTGGTGGGTTAATGGGACATTGCCAGCCTGCAGGGCTGGGAGGGCGCTCATTGTGGTTAGTTTATGGTCTTTTGGGGGGACGTAACGATGATGTCATTAGTGATTTTTCTACAGATGCCGCGGCGGGGGCTGCTGACCCTGGCAAGGCCTCATCTCCACCCCGCGCTGACCCCACTCCGCCCTCCGAATACACTGTGTGTGTTTCACTGACTGTTTCTTATACTGTGTGTGTTACACTGTGTGTGTGTTACATTGACTGTTTGTTACATTGTGTTTTACACTATGTGTTCACTGTGGTTAATTGATTGTGAATTACACTGTGTGTTACACTGTGTGTGTGTTTCACTGACCATTTGTTAAACTGTGTGTTACACTGGCTCTGTGTGTTACACTGTGTGTTACACTGTGTGTGTGTTACACTCACTGTGTGTTACACTCACTGTGTGTTACACTGGCTCTGTGTGTTACACTGTGTGTGTGTTACACTCACTGTGTGTTACACTCACTGTGTGTTACACTGACGGTGTGTTATACTGTGTGTGTGTTACACTGTGTGTGTTACACTGACTGTTACACTGTGTGTGATACGCTGACTATATCATTATCTGTTTGTTACACTGTATGTGTGTTATACTGACACTGTGTGTTACACTGTGTGTGTTACACTGTCTGTTTGTTACACTGTGTGTGTGTTACACTGACTCTGTGGTTCACTACATTTGTAATACTGACTGAGTTGCACTGTGTGTGCTACACTGAATGTTTGTTACACTGTGTGTGTGTTTCACTGCCTTTGCATATAATACTGTGTGTGTGTTACACTGTATGTGTTACCCTGACCTTGCATGTTACACTGTGTGTTGCACTGACTGTTATACTCTGTGTTACATTTTATGTATGTTTGTTAAACTGTGTGTTACACTGTGTGTGTGTGTCACACTGTGTGCGATACACTGACTGTGTGTGTTACACTCTGTGTGTTCTGTGTATGTATTATACTGGCTTTCTTACACTGTGTGTGTTACACTGTGTGTGATACACTGACTGTACACTGTCTGTTTGTTACACTGTGTGTGTGTTACACTGTGTGTGCGTTACACTGTTTGTGTTACACTGACTGCGTGTTTCACTGTCTGTGTGTTACACTGCGTGTGTGTTACACTGACGCTATGTGTTACACTGTTTGTTATACTGACTGTGAATTACACTGTGTGTATTACACTGAATGTTTGTTACAATGTGTGTGTGTTACACTGCCTTTGCATGTTACACTGTGTGTGTGTGTGTTACACTGTATGTGTTACCCTCACTGAGCATGTTAACACTGTGTGTTGCACTGACTGTTAAACTCTGTGTGTTACATTATATGTGTGTTTGTTAGACTGTGTGTGTCACACTGACTGTTACACTGTGTGTGTGTTACACTGTGTGTGTTAATCTGTGTGTATGTTAATCTATGTGTTACACTGTTTGTTACACTGACTTATACTGTGTGTGTTACACTATGTGTGATACACTGACTGTGTGTGTTACATCTGTGTGTGTTACACTGACCGTTATATTGTGCGTGTGTCACACTGTGTGCGATACACTGACTGTGTGTGTTACACCTGTGTGTGTTACACTGTGTGTGTTCTACTGTGTATGTATTACACTGACTGTTTGTTACACTGTGCGTGTTACACTGTGTTACACTGACTGTGAGGTATACTGTGTGTTACACTGACTGTTACACTGTGTGTGATACACTGACTGTCTGTTACACTGTGTGTTACCCTGTGCGTGTTACACCATGCGTGTACACTGTGTGTAACACATGGTTGCACACTATAACTCACCAAACCAGTCAGGAACCTCGGTGTCTTGCTTGACCCTCAACTGTCTTCTTCTCCACCTCCAAGCCATGACCCGCTCTGCCTTCCCTCACCTCCGTAACATCGCCCGACTCCGCCACTACCTCACCCTTCAGGCCACTGAAACTCTTGTTCATACC
The DNA here is from genome assembly GCF_018977255.1 of Callorhinchus milii. Lineage (NCBI taxonomy): Eukaryota > Metazoa > Chordata > Chondrichthyes > Chimaeriformes > Callorhinchidae > Callorhinchus > Callorhinchus milii. The sequence continues at coordinate 8,340,982 of NW_024704742.1, read as the reverse complement.
TTCCTCACCTCCAGGCTCGACTATGCAAACGCCCCACTTGTCGGCCTTCCCAACTCCTCCCTCCACAGACTGCAGATCATCCTGAACTCTGCAGCCCATGTCCTCTCCCGCACCAAACTCCGTGACCGCATCTCCCCCATTCTCGCCCGACTCCTCTGGCTCCCTATCCTTCAGAGGATCCAGTTCAAGATCCTGGTCCTCACCTACAGTGTGTGTGTTACATTTTGTGTGTTACACTAACTGTGTTACACTGACTGTGTTACACTGATTGTATTATGCTCTGTGTGTGTTACACTGCATGTGTTACATTGTGTGTGTTTCACTGACTGTGTGTTACACTATTACATTGACTGTGTGTTACACTCTGTGTACCTTACACTGTGTGCGATACACTGACTGTGTGTGTTATACTGTGTGATACACTAACTGTGTGTTACACTGTGTGTGTTACACTGTGTGTGTGTTACACTGTGTGTGTGTTACACTGTGTGTGTGTTACACTGAGTGTGTGTTACACTGAGTGTGTGTCACACTGAGTGTGTGTTACACTGTGTGTGTGTTACACAGATAGTGTGTGTTATACTGTGTGTAGTACACTGAATGTGTGTGTGTTTCCATTTGTGTGTGTTACACTGACTGTGTGTTGCACTGTGTGTGTTGCACTAACTGTGTGTGTTATACTCTGTTTGTTGTACTCTGTGTGTGTTACTGTGTGTGTAACACTGACTGTGTATTACACTCTGTGTGTTACACTGTGTGATACACTGGCTGTGTGTGTTACACTGTGTGTTTCACTGTGTGTGTTACACTGACTGTGTGTTACACTGACTGTCTTTTAGACTCTGTATGATACACCGACTGTGTGTGATATTCTGATTGTGTGTGTTTCACTCTGTGTATGTTACTGACTGTGTGTTACACTCTGTGTGTGTTATACTGTGTTGTTACACTGTGTATGTGTTACACTGATTCTGTGTATTACACTGTGTTTGTTACACTGTGTGTTACACTGACTCTGTGTGTTTCACTGTGTGTGTGTTACACTACTGTGTTACACTGTATTAGTTACACTGACTGTTTGTTACACTGTTTGTTGCACTGACTGTGTTTTTCAGACTGTGTGTGATACTCTGACTTTGTGTGTTACACTGTTGTTACACTGTGTGTGTGTTACACTGACTGTGTGTTACACTGTTTGTGTTGCACTGACTGTTACACCCTGTGAGTTACATTGTGTGTGTGTTTGTTTTAATGTGTATGTTACTCTGACTCTGTGTGTTTCACTGTGTGTGTATGTTGCACTGTGTGTTACACTGACTGTGTGTTACACTGACTGTGTGTTACACTGACTGTGTGTTACACTGATTGTTTTGTTACACTTTGTGTTACACTGACTGTTACACTGTGTGTGTTCACTGACTGTTTTTCAGACTCTGTGTGTGATACTCTGATTCTGTGTGTTTCACTGTGTGTGTGTATGTGTTTCACTGACTGTTTGTTACACTGTGTGTTACACTGACCGTGTGTTACACTGGTTATGACACACTGACTGTGTTACACTGTGTGTGTTACACTGACTATTATACTGACTGCTTGTTACACTGTGTGTGCTACACTGACTGTGTTACAATCTGTGTGTGTTATACCGTGTGTGTGTGTTAATCTCTGTGTGTTACACTGTGTGTGTATGTTACACTGACTGTTACACTATGTATGATACATTGACTGTCTGTTACACTGTGTGTGTTTCACTGACTGTATTTTACGTTGACTGTTTTTTAGACTCTGTGTGTTACACTCTCTGTGTGTTACACTGACTATTATACTGACTACTTGTTACACTGTGTGTGCTACAGTGTGTGTTACACTGACTGTGTATCACAATCTATGTGTGTTATGCTGTGTGTGATACACTGACTGTGTGTTACATTGTGCGCCTTTCACTTCGGGAGGAAGTCCCAAGGCTCTGGACAGACAGAGTTACGGACCCGAGCTGGGGATTGGGATGGGCTGGAGGGCAGGGGTGAAGCAGGGAGATTGAAAGCAAGGTCGAAGAGGAGACAGGGGGAATGGGAGATAGACTTCCAGAGATTGGGTGCAGAGTGGGGGAAGGCCCGCCCGCCCTCGCCAATAGTGGGGCAAGTGAGACAGGGGACGTGAAGCACACCGGAGCCCGCTGAGCGGAGGGAGCAAGCAGGATGGTAGGGGATTAGCGGTCGGAGAGGTAGGAGGGAGCAAGATCATGGAGGGCTTTGAAGGTGAGGACCAGGATCTTGAACTGTATCCTCTGTGTGATGGAAAGCCGGTGGAGTTGGGCGAGGATGAGGTGACAGGGTCACGGAGCCTGGTTGTTGGGAAAAAAATGAATCCTGAATTCGATCAAAAGACTCGACAAATAGCAAATATGGCGTGACACACCTTTGAATGCTTTATTTCGATGCCCAACAGTAATATCAGTCATACCATACAAAGAAAAGTAAATGATCCAATAAGCAATACTGGAATCCAATGATTATATCAAAGTTTAACGATTATATTTGACTATTATACTAAAAACATATTGGTTACATGCAGTTAAGAAATACTCATAATGCCAGTTTAAAGGAGTCAGGAACAGCAGTTCTTTGTCTTCCCTCTCTTGAGCCCGAGCAGCTCAGTGATATACTCACAAACTTATGGTATCCCTCTGATCTCTGCTCCCAGACTGACTATCTCCCTCTCTTGAGTCGTCTTGATCTTCCATCTGTTCTCCCTAGACCTGGGGTAGTTATACCCTTTTCCAAGTGTCCTTTTCTTAGGGCCCCTCTACCCACTTCTGATACAGTCACGTACTCAGGTTAATCAATCATGTGGTTTGGTGGCAGCCTGACTGAGTCTCCACAAGGTCTTCCCTTTATCCTGTCTAAGATGATCGATCGGTTTAGGGCTGTATCTGGTGCTCATTATTTTGTTATGTGGGATCATTAGTACATTTCTTTTAAGTGAATGGTCATCACTTGTCAGTATCCTGGGATGGTACCAAAGTCCTCCAGTTTAAACAACTTGCTCATTAGTTCCTATTCTTGAGGGTTGCCTTCTGTTGCTTGGCAGTCCCTGTCAGAATCTGGAGACTTATTGCTAAACTGAGATTTTGTGTTGACCGGTATCTTGGTCCGTTACCTCTGTGGGCTTGTTGTTAAGAGGTGACCTCCTGCCCTTTTCCAAGGCTGTCTTGTTATTCCTTCAGAAACAGAAAACCAGATGTGTCCTATCCCATGACCGTCAACATTTAACATAAAATTATACATATTCACATAACATAATCCTGAATAATATTCCATTATAAATTCCTGATATTGTTATATTCCAACATAGTGCGGGAGAGGACACGAGCTGCAGAGTTCTGGATGATCTGCATCCTGTGGAGGGAGGAGTTGGGGAGGCCGACAAGCAGGGAGTTTGCATAGTCAAGCCTCAAAATAATGAAGGCGTTTATGAGGGTTTCGGGAGGCCAGCAGTGACATTGTAATACGCAGAATCCTCAACCCTGTGTCCTCACTCACACCAATTTCCATGAACCCAGATCCACAAGAAGCTTCATGCATGGTTTGGGGGCCCCTCTGTTTTCGCCAGGCAAGGGTTGGGATGTTGGGTGTGTGCTGGACAGGATTAACACAAGGGCTTTAGGGGCTCTAGCCCAGGGTCAGAGACGTGAAGCCGACCCTGTCAGAACATTGACACTTCTCTTCTGCCTGTCTCTGACCGCGTGTGTAGGGATCGGGAAACAAATCGCCATGGATCTGGCCCGGAGAAATGCTCGTGTGATTCTTGCCTGTCGCAATCTGCATAGAGGGCGGAACACAGAGCAGGAGATACGTCACAAGACAGGCAATCACAACGTTCATCTGCGTATCCTGGACACCAGCTCCCTGCAGTCTGTCCGCAGGTTCTCAGAGCAGATCAACAAGGAGGAGAAACAACTGGATATTCTCATAAATAACGCAGGAGCATCAGGTATCTCTTGTGTGCCGCGCGTCTCTGTGTGCCGCGCGTCTCTGTGTGCCGCGCGTCTCTGTGTGCCGCGCGTCTCTGTGTGCCGCGTGTCTCTGTGTGCCGCGCGTCTCTGTGTGCCGCGCGTCTCTGTGTGCCGCGTGTCTCTGTGTGCCGCGCGTCTCTGTGTTTACAGGTGGCTAAACAACTGTTTGCTTCTCACTCTCAGGGCTGAAGCGAGAAATAACCTCAGATGGTTTAGAACTCACTTTTGCCACCAACTGCCTGGGTCCGTTTCTCCTCACAAACCTGTTGCTGGGTAAGCACTGCCACCCTCTTCTGCATTGCACAGGTTCCCTGACACAGCCCAGCTCAGGCTGTTTGTGTGGGGGGAGGGGAAAACTTCTGGAGGGTTAGACTGGACTGGGGGAATGGCTGGGGCAGGCGTGAGGCTGAGGGCTGTGGTGGGCTGTGCTGGGTGCTAGGGTCTGGGTTAGAGATTGGGCTGGGGCTGGGTACTAGGCTGGGTTGGGGGCTGTGCAGGTTGCTGGGCTGGGGTTTGGGGGTTGGATTGTTGGGCTGGGGATTGGGCTGTGCTGGAGGCTGTGAGCTGTGCTGTGGGCTGTGCTGTGGGCTGTGTTGGGTGCTGGGGTCTGGGTTAGAGGTTGGCCTGGGGCTGGGTACTAGGGACTGGGCTGGTCTTGGGGCTGCACTGGGGATTGAGCTGGGCTGGAGACTGTGCTGTGTACTAGGGGCTGGACTGGGGCTTGGGGTTATGCTGGGGTTTGGGCTAGGCCAGGCTGGGCTGGTGGGCCTAGGGGCTTGGGCTGGGGCTGTGATAGGCTGGGCTGTGCTAGGCTGAGCTGTGCTGGGCTCTCACACCCTCTCATGCTGTGTTATAGAGAAGCTGAAGCTATCGACTTTGGCTCGCATTGTGAATGTTTCCTCCCTGAATCATGCTCGAGGGAAGATTGACTTCACACAGATGACAGGAGAGAACTTCCCCCCTTTTGACTCTGCCTACAACAACACCAAGCTCATGAACATTCTCCACACAATGGAGTTGTCCAACCACCTGCAGCACTCAGGTCAGGACCACCTACACACCTGTCCAACTAAACACCTGTCCACTTACACACCTGTCCACCTACCTGTGCTTTGTAGAATCCAGGGAGCATTTGTGGCTGCCCAGCACTTCAGTTCACTGCTGTATTTGGAGCCTGTATTTCTTTTAACAGTTCTCATATGTGTGCCCGTCATGACGCCCTTACCAATTACTGTGAGCACCTCTACACTATCCTTGATTTGGATAATCCTGATAGTCTCAGCCTCTACCCCTTGTCACCAGATTAAATGGAGTAGGTCTGCAGCTCTTGTTTAGCCATCATGGGTGTCATTTGGATTGGGGGTCAAATTAGTTTTCAATTAATTTGATTTTCAAATTTGTTCTTGCCTTTTGACTGGCTAATCGCTGCTGTGTCTCCTGTTTTATTTATCTTGGAATGTTTCCCGGAATAATGTGATTTTGTGTATAACATAGTGAACAGAGAGCCAGCAGAGTGAGCAGGGAACTCAGTGAGGTAGAACAGAGTGAGACTTCTGTTAAGGATTTTGCTAAGAGTGGGAATTGTTGAGCAAGAGAGAACTAGGGGGCAAAAGAGAATTCTTTCTTTCAGCAAAAGAGTAGGAATTTTTTCTTGAGCAAGAGAGATCTTTTCAGGCAAACAAGTCAAATTGGCAGTTGGTCACAGGCCGGGTATTAGGGATTAGTTAATTTGCTGACCAGTTGAAACTGGTTGTGTCATGGGGTCTATATAAAGGGGAGATTTCCGAGCATCTCACTCAAGGGGAGAACTCAGCAGATTGAGGAGGGAACTGAGTGAAACTTCTGTTGAGGAATTTGGTTAGAGTGGGAATTCGGTGCAGAGGGGGAAGGAGGTGCAGGTGAGAACTTTTTTCCCTCATATACATACCTGAGAAAGTAGGTGTTAAGTATTAAATAGGTGTGAGTTAGGGACAAAAGGTGTGAAATTACTTGTTTACCCACTTATTCTGAAACAGAATGGGTATTCTGAGCAGGAATTTGGTGAGAGTGGGAATTGGTCTAGAGGGGTAAAGAGGTGAATAATTATAAAATATGTAATATTTATATTAAAATAATATAAAACATGTCTGGGAATATGGCAGGGCAGCTAAGACCTGTTGAATGCATATTGTGTGCCATGTGGGAACTCCAGGATACTTTGTGTGTCAATGACAGCCAAGAGAGACAGGCAGTGCAGAAATCCCCTGAGAGTTTGGCACTCACAAACCGGTTCTCTGTTCCTAATACCAGTGAGGGTGATGACACTTTTGGGAAGGGGAGGCAAAAGAAAATGGATGCACAGGGGGACACAGGGAAGAGTGTCAAGGCAGGTATCATTGAGGCCACAACAGTGAAATTAATTTAAATTAGTTAATTTCCCTCCTATCTTCCCTCTCCCTTTGCTCTAAACGCCTCCTCATCCTTGGCGATTTTAACCTTCACTTCACCCCCTCCTGCTCTACCTCTGCTGACTTTTCCTCCCTTATCTCTTCCCTCAATCTCTCCCTCCACATCCACTCTGCCACTCACGTTCGTGGTCACCCCCTCGACCTGGTGATCACTTGGGGCCTCACCGTCTCGGATCTCACCATCATGGGACAAAGCGATCGCGAACCACCACTTCATCTCCCTTAACTCAATTCCTCTACCTACCGCCACCCAACCCACCTCCATCTCACACCGCCCCTGGAAAAAATCTCTCCCGCCTCCCTCTCAGCTGCCTTGGAGTCACCTGAACTCCTTCCCTTCTGGTCGTCCTCCCACAATGACCTATCTTCGTCAGTCACTCTTCTCCACAGCTCCCTCTGCTATATTCTCAATTCCCTCGTTCCCCTCTCTTCCTGAACCGTCTCCTACTCACGCAAATCATTTTGGTGAACCAGCCACGTCTGCTCCCTTAAAGCCCAGGTACGTTCCGCTGAGTGCAGCCGACTTAAATCAAACCTAACTGTCCATCGGTAGATTTGGCTGGACCATGTCAAATCCTACCGCTCCGCCCTCACCTCCGCTAAATCGTCATTCCACTCCAAGACAATCTTGGAGACTAAGGACAACCCCAGGCTCCTCTTCTCCATCATGAACCAGCTCCTCTGTCCACCCTCTCACGCCTCACCCATCCTCACCTCAAGTGCCAACTGCGAGGCGATGCTGGACTTCCTCACATCCAAAGGGAATCCGCTCAGCTGCCTCTGCCACTGCATCTGCTATCCCCTCCCCATCTCCTCCTCCCACCCCTGCCCCTACCATCCCTCCCTCCACACCTTTGAACCCGTCTCCCCCTCCTCTCTCATCACCACCATAATCCGTATGAAACCCACCACCTGCTCCCTGGACCCCATTCCTACCCCACTCCCTACCTTCCAGCTCCACCCCCTTGCCCCTCTACTCACTGGCATTGTCAACCTCTCCCTGTCCTCTGGTACTGTTCCCACCCCATTAAAAACTGTTGTCATCATTCCTATCCTTAGAAAGACCCTCCCTGGACCATTCTGTACTGCCTAACTATCGCCCCATCTCCAACCTCCCCTTCCTCTCCAAAGTCCTGGAACGAGTTGTTGCTTCTCAGCTTTGCTCCTCCCTCTCCCACCACTACCTTCTCGAATCCCTCCAATCGAGCTTCTGTGCCGCCCACAACATAGAAACAGCCCTGGTCAAAGTGAAAAATTACATTCTGTCCATCGTCGACCACTCTATCCTCATCCACTGCCTCTCCTCTCAACTCAAGCTCAACACGCTGTTCAAATTGTTCAAATTGTACCTCTCACACCTCCTGCACTTCATCTTCTCAACCGGCTTCTCCTCTCGCCCCAGGACCGTCTCGTGTGGTGTTCCTCAGGGCTCTGTCCTTGGTGCCTTCCTCTTCTGTATGTTCTGTATGCTCCCTCTTGGTGGCATCATCTGCAGGCATGGGGTCAACTTCTGCCTCCATCCTTGACTCCAGGACCACTGCTGTGCTGACAGAATGTCTGTCAGACATCAAGTCCTGGATGAGATCTAACTTTCTTCAGTTGAATGTCAACAAGACCGAGGCTCCTGATTGGCTTTCATCAGTGCCTCTCACCGCAGGACAGCATCATGCTTTTGATCTCCCTGCTTCCCTGTGGAGTCCTGTAGCTCAGTGGTTAGAGCACTCGCTTTGCAAGTGAGAGACCTGAGTTCAATTCCAGGCAGAGGGCGAAACCTTGGGCAAGTTTCCTTACTCCACACAGAGCCTAATAATAATCCCTCCAAAACCAAAAACAATAATAAATTGGTCATTTTCAATCTACAACTGTTTGTGGGACATTGCTGTGCGCAATTGGCTGCCGCATTCGCCCACAAATATACAGTTAATTCACTTTACAGTGTGTTCTGTGAAGCGCTTTGGGACGTCCTCCCGACGTGAAAAGCGCTATATCAAATGCAAGGATTATTATTATTATTCCCCCCCCACCCTCCACCCTCTCCCACTCCGACCCCCAGCTTGGGTCCGTAACTCTGTTTGTCCAGCACCTTGGGACGTCCTCCCAATGTGAAAGGCGCTATACAAGTGTAATTTTGTTGTTGTTGTTGTTGAAAGGAGTAAACAGGCATTTCTGCAACCAAAGACATGACTATTGCATGGAATATTGCCTCCCTGGTGCCAGGGTTGAAGACGTCACAGAACAGTTGCAAAACATTCTACAAGAGGAAGGGAACATCCAGAAGTCGTGGTACATGTTGGGATCCATGATGTAGGGAAAAATAGGACTGAGATCCTACAGGGAGAGTATCAGAAGCTAGGGAGAAAGCTAAAGAGTAGGACCTCAAAGGTGGTGATCTTTGGATTACTCTCAGTGCCTCATGCAAGTGAATATCAAAACAGTAGGATCAAACACATGAACCCATGGCTGGAAAAATGGTGCAGAATGCAGAGCTTTAGGTTCCTGGATGATTTGGACCAGTTCTAGGACAGGTGGGACCTGTACAAGGTGGATGGGTTACACCTGAACAGGGCTGGAATCAATGTCCTCGCAAGGAGGTTAACTAGTGCTGTGGGGAAGGGTTTAAACTAATTTCAAGAGGGGATGCAAATCAGGATGTAGCATCAGAGAGGAGAAAAAAAGTTACATAGAGGAATGGGAGTGAAGAATAGCAATGCAATAAGGAGTAATCCAGAAAACGGAGGGATTAGATTGGGGAGAAATGCAGAACAGACTAAGTTGGTCTTGCAGTGCATGTGCATAAATGCAGAGTGTGACAAATAAGGTTAGTGAGCTGCAGGCTCAAGTTGCCACATGGGGCTTTGATCAGTTGCAATAATAAGACCTGGCTCAAGCAAGGGCAGGAATGGGAGCTGAATATTCCTGGCTACAGTGTATTCAGGAGGAATAGGGAAGGAAAAAAAGGAGGGGGGGTGGCAATATTGATTAAAGTCACGGTTACGGCCCTGGGAAGGGATGATGTGCTAGAGGGTCCAAAAACAGAATCTATTTGGTTAGAGTTAAGAAGCAGAAAAGGAGCTGTTACTCTGTTAGGCGTATACTATAGACCACCAAACAGTGGGAAGGAGATAGAGGAGCAAATCTGCAAGCAGATTTCAGAAAGGTACAAAACCAATAGAGTAGTCATAATGGGGGACTTCAATTATCCTAACAAAATAACAGTGAAAGGGCAAGGAGGGGGAAGGATTCCTGAAATGTGTGCAGGATAACTTTCTGGATCAATGTGTTCCCAGCCCAACGAGGAAGGAAGCAGTGTTGGATTTAGTTCTGCGGAATGAAGTGGGGCAAGTGGAGCAGGTTTCAGTAGGAGAGCATCTGGACAACAGCAATCACAACATCATTACACTTAGAGTACTTATGGAAATGGGCAAGGAACAATCAAAGGTGAAGATACTCAACTGGAAGAGGGCTAATTTCAGTGAGTTAAAAAGGGATGTAGCCAAGGCGGACTGGAAAGAAAGATTGGCAGGTAAAACAGCTAACAAGCAAAGGGAAGTCTTCGAGGCAAAGATAGTTTGGGAACAGAACAAATACATTCCTACAAAGGGGAAATATAGGGCATCCAAACATCCATGGATGAATAAGGAAATTGGGATTAAAATAAGGTAGAAAAAAGGAGTCTTATGATAAATGTAAGGTCCAAAATACAGAAGATAATCAAAAAGAATATAGAGGAGAATTGAAAAGGGAAATAAGAGGGGCAAAGAGACTATATGAGAAAAGATTAGTGGGTAACATAAAAGGGAACCCTAAGGTATTTTATAAGCATACAAAGAATAAAAGGTTAGTCAAAAGTAGGGTGGGTCCAATTAGGGACCAAAGAGGAAATCTTCTTGTGGAGGCAGAGGGCATGGCTGACATAACAATAATAATCCTTGCATTTGATATAGCGCTTTTCACGTCTTCTCGACGTCACAAAGCGCTTCACAGAATATACTGTAAAGTGAATTGATTGTATACTTGTGGGTGAAACGCAGAAGCCAATTGCGCACAGCAGTGTCCCACAAACAGTCGTGGATGTGGAGTCCTGTAGCTCAGTGGTTAGAGCACTCGCTTTGCAAGTGAGAGACCTGAGTTCAATTCCAGGCAGAGGCGAAACCTTGGGCAAGTTTCCTTACTCCACACAGAGCCTAATAATAATCCCTCCAAAACCAAAAACAATAATAAATTGGTCATTTTCAATCTACGACTGTTTGTGGGACATTGCTGTGCGCAATTGGCTGCCGCGTTCGCCCACAAATATACAGTCAATTTACTTTACAGTGTGTTCTGTGAAGCGCTTTGGGACGTCCTCCCGACGTGAAAAGCGCTATATCAAATGCAAGGATTACTATTGGTATTATTATTGAAAATGACCAATTATTGTTTTGTTTTGGAGGGATTATTATCAGGAGCGTGGAGTAAGGAAACTTGTCCAAGGTTTCGCCCTGCCTGGAATTGAACCCAGGTGTCTCACTTGCAAGGCAAGTGCTCTAACCATTGACCTATAGGACTCCATACTGAATGAGTACTTTGCATCTGTCTTCACAAAAGAATAGGATGCAGCCAATGCCACAGTATTGGAGAAGAGGGTAGAGAAATTGGATAGGTTAAAAATAAACAGAGAGGAGATACTCAAAAGCTTGACAGTGCTCAAGGTAGACAAATCACCCGGTCCGGACGGGATGTATCCTAATTACTGAGGGAAGTAAGGGTGGAAATAGCGGAGGCTCTGCTACAATCTTTCAATCCTCCTTGGACAACAGGGTGGTGCCAGAGGACTGTATGGTTGCAAATGTTACTCCTCTGTACAAAAAGGGGCAGAAGGATAAACCCGGGAACAACAGGCCAGTCAGCCCAACATCAGTATTGGGGTTACTTCTAGAGACTATAATCCGGGACAAAATAAATTTTCAATTAGAAAAATATGGGTTAATAAATCTGTGTCCAACGACATTGCTTAGTTTTAGAACACTCTTACTTTTATCTTGATGGATAATGCAGTGTAGAAAAATAATATTCTGTTCTGGATTTGTTTCTCTGACTTGATCTTGAATTCTTTTCAGTAACCCAACAGTTTTGGACTTCCATCGGTGGTCACATTCACCAATTTTTTCCACTCCACTCCTAATTTTAAGATACACTTATTTACTGCCTCCAAAAAGTCTTCTCCAGTTGTTGTATCTTTCATTAACTGCATTGATACCAATTCTTCTGTGAGCTAAAAATATTTGCTGATACCTCGAATAAAAATTATCAACCGGGCTGTGCCTTTGACATCACAACTCTCATCGAGTGCCAGTGAAAAACATACAAAATTGTTTATTTTATTACTGCAGATACCACCCTTTCAGGCAGTGCATTCCAGACCGTAACTACTCTCTGGGTAAAAAGATTTCTCCTTATCTCCCCTCTGGTTCTTTTGCCAGTTATCTTAAATCTGTGTCCTCTGGTTATCAACCCACCCACCAGAGAAACAGTTTCTTCCCTGTTTATTTTAACAAAACCCTTCATAATTTTGAACTCCTTTATTAAATCTCCCCTTAACCTTCTCTGCTCTAAGGAGAATAATCCCAGGTTCTTTAGACCCTCCACATCCCTCATCGCTGGTATCATTCTTGTAAATCTCCTCTGCACCCTCTCCAAGGCCCTGACATCCTTCCTAAAGTGTGGTACCCAGAATTGGACACAATACTCCAGCTGAGGCCTAACCAGTGATTTGTAAAGGAAATCTTCTATACTTAATGATAATACTTCTCATATATTTTAATCCTTCAATTGTTCTAAACCCTCTCACTTTTAATCTTACAAATTCGACAAAATTCAAATCACTTTAAAATTATTCTCACACATTTCAATGTTCAAAATTTTGTACCTGTTCAACTTCAACACTTAAAGTCCCTGTTCGGGCACCAATTTGTGGGGGGTTTCAAATTGTTGACCTATTGGTGAAGTATGAACTGACACAAGCTCTCAGTTTCCTTCAGTTAGTAAATGTATAATAAAGAATAGCAAGGTTATACATATACAGGTTATACATTTCATCTAATCAAATTAATGCTATGACAGATTGGTAAAGTTCACAACAATGAATTGATCAGATCAATACAGTGGCTTTGATGGCGGAATCGACTTGTTAACGCGCTGAGGTCAATCAATGTTGATTGTAGTATATCCCTCTTTCCTCGAGATTGGTTATGGTTAGCTACTCCCTTCCCAAACTCTGCTCTTCCCATTTTTCCCCTGAATCTCTCAGGTCATGCACAACATGTAGGTGTAGGTGGGCAGGGGGGAACGGGTGGGCAGGGGGGAACGGGTGGGCAGGGGGGAACGGGTGGGCAGGGGGGAACGGGTGGGCAGGGGGGAACGGGTGGGCAGGGGGGAACGGGTGGGCAGGGGGGAACGGGTGGGCAGGGGGGAACGGGTGGGCAGGGGGGAACGGGTGGGCAGGGGGGATCGGGTGGGCAGGGGGTAACGGGTGGGCACGGCGGATGAGTTACAAACAGCAGCTGGTGACAAACAACAACCTTATCTTTTAATATGATGCAGAAAACCTTTGTTTTGTAAATATTCTTCCACTTGTTTTCTATTACCCTTGGCAGCCAAGTACCTGTGTCATATAGTCACCACCACCCACCTGTGCCCCACACAAGTCCATGAGGCTTTGCGGTTTTCTTTGGCTCACGTAAAATATCCCAGAATTCTGGGATTGCTTAAACCATCTCCACCTGTCCACCTGTCCACCTTCATAGCTCTCCACCTGTTCTGTCCACCTCCACTCCACCCGGTTGTATTGTGGTAGGTTGCCGTTAGCCTGGTCAGTGTATTGTGCACTTGTACTGTAGGCTGACACAGCTCTCCCTGTGCTCTGGTGGCAGCGGTGACGGTGAATGCTGTAAACCCGGGCGTGGTGTTGACAGAAGTGATGAGAAACTACAATGTCCTGATCCGTTCCTGCTTCAATATTATCGGCTTCTTCTGCTTCAAGGTCAGTTCAGTAATCGGATAATCTCCACTCCAGGCCTCGCCTCTGCCACCAGCCCCTCACTCTGTGTGTGTGTGTGGTGTGTGTGTGTGTGTGAGTGAGTGTAAGGCAGTGTGGGTGAGTCAGTCAGTGTTTGTGTGTGTGTGTGGCTATGTGTGTGTAAGAGTTAGTGAATATGTGAGGCTGTGTGTGTGAGAGAGGTGGTGTGTGTGTATGTGAGCAAGGCGGTGTGTGTGTGTGTGAGAGGCGGGTGTCTGTGTGTGAGAGGCGGTGTGTGTGTGGGGGGGTGTATGGGGGTGGTGTCTGTGTGTGAGAGGCGGTGTGTGTGTGTGTGAGAGGCGGTGTGTGTGTGTGTGAGAGGCGGTGTGTGTGTGTGTGAGAGGCGGTGTGTGTGTGTGTGAGAGGCGGTGTGTGTGTGTGAGAGGCGGTGTGTGTGTGTGAGAGGCGGTGTGTGTGTGTGTGAGAGGCGGCGTGTGTGTGTGTGAGAGGCGGTGTGTGTGTGTGTGTGTGTGTGAATCAGTCAGGGTGTGATTCAGTCAGTTCCAGGACCTTGGAGAGGAAAGGAGGTTGGTGATGCGTTAGTTTGAGAGCAGGGAAGGGACCAGGGAGGGTTTTTTTTAAAGATAGGAGTGATGTGGCCATTTTTAAAGGGATGGGAACAGTGGCAGTGGACAGGTTTATGATGTGTGTGAGTAGGGTGCAAGGAGGTGGAGCTGGCTGGGGTAGGAATGGTAAGAAGAGGGGTGGGAATGGGATTGAGGGAGCAGGTATCAGTTTCATGTGGGTTATAGTAGTGGTGAGAGAGGAGGGGGAGATAGGTTTGAAGGTGTGGAGGGAGGGATAGGTAGAGGCCAAAGCGGGAAGGTGGTTGGAAGTGCAGATTTTGGTTTTGAGGAAGTCAGTATCTCCTCGCAGTTGGCATTGGAGGCGAGGATGGGTGAGGTGTGAGAGGGTGGGTGGAGTAGCCGGTTGGTGAAGGAGAAGAGGAGCCTGGGGTTGTCCTTGGCCTCCAAGATTATCTTGGAGTAGAATGACAATTTAGCGGAGGCGAGGGTGGAGTGGTAGGATTTGATATGGTCCAGCCAGATCTGCTGATGGGCTGTTGTTGGATTTGAGCCAGGTGCGTTCAGCGGCACCCACCTGAGCCTTAAGGGAGGGGAAGTGGCTGGTGTACCAGAGTGACTTTCATGAGTAGGACACGGTTCGGGAAGAGAGGGGAGCGAGGAAATCGAGAGTGGTGGAGAGGGAGCTCTGGAGAAGAGTGACCGAGGAGGTTAGGTCATTGCGGGAGGAAGCCCAGAGTGGGAGGAGTTCAAATAATTCCAAGGCAGCCAAGAGGGACAGGGGAGATTTTTTCCAGGGGCAGTAGGAGATGGAATAGGTTGGATGGCGGCGGGGAGAGGGATTGACGAGTTAAAAGAGATGAAGTAATGGTCCAAAATGGCATTTTCGGTGATGGTGAGATCTGAGATATTGATGCCCCGAGTGATCACCAGGTCAAGCAGGTGGCCAGGAATGTGGGTGGCAAAGTGGATGTGGAGGGAGAGATTGTGAGAGGAGAGGAGAGAAGAAGTCCGCAGCAGTAGAAGTGAAGGTTGAACTCGCCTAGGATGAGGGAGCGTTCAGAGTGGAGGGAGAGGGAAGATAGGAGGGTGGAGATGTCAGAGAGGAAAGTGGAGAGGATTTAGGGGGACAACAGACAAGGACGATTTGGAGGGTTTTGGTGAGGGCGAGGATGTCGATGTTTTCCTCGACAATGAGGTCTTGGATGGTGAGGGTTTTGCTGGTGAGAGAGCGGTCATTTTGCAAGTCGATGTGGAGTGGACAGTTATTGGTGGAGGAATAGGCGAGGGGAGGGGGGAGGAGTAGGACTGACGGGGAGAGTGGAGATGCGGATAAGGGAGGAGAGGTTGGTCCTGGGGTCAGGGCCTGATGAGCTTCGCACTAGAGGTGGAACACGCTGGGCCCGATGGAGGACTTGCAGCCCAGAGCGGCTGTGGGATGGTCGAGCAGGGACAGTGGGCGGGGAGGGCGGTGAGAGGGAAGGATTGAGCGTGAGCAGTGGAGGGTTGGGGGACAGGGGGTGGGAGCATTTTTTGGGAGAAGCAGCTCGGGTCGGTGGCGCATGCCGAGATTAACAACAACAACTTGGGTTTATAAAGCGCCGTCCACGCTGGAGGGTGTCTCAGAGCGCTTGAAGAGATTAAGAATGGACGGCGTGGAGGGGGGGGGCGCTTGGGAGAGAAAGACCAAGAGAAGCAGCACTGCAGAACGGCAGTGACAGAGCAGATCGATGGACTGATGTCCGTCTCTCAATACATAATGGCTGTGTGTGTGCAGTCCCCACAGGAGGGAGCTGTCAGCACCATCTACTGTGCTGTGTCCAAGGAGCTGGAGAACGTCAGCGGCAAATACATCGACAGTGACTGCTCCCTGCGGCTGCCCTCCCCCACCGCACAGGACGCCAGCATCGCCGGCAAACTCTGGGACATCAGTGAGAGACTGACAGCCAACAGCCGGGACAAGTGAGACATCACTCAACCACAGCCCCGAGACAGTCACACACACACACACACACACACAGCCCCGAGACAGTCACACACACACACACACACACACAGCCCCGAGACAGTCACACACACACACACACACACACACACACACAGCCCCGAGACAGTCACACACACACACACACACACACAGCCCCGAGACAGTCACACACACACACACACACACACACAGCCCCGAGACAGTCACACACACACACACACACACAGCCCCGAGACAGTCACACGCACTCAACCACAGCCCCGAGACAGTCACACACACACACACAGCCCCGAGACAGTCACACACACACACACACAGCCCCGAGACAGTCACACACACACACACACACAGCCCCGAGACAGTCACGCGCACTCAACCACAGCCCCGAGACAGTCACACACACACACACACACACAGCCCCGAGACAGTCACACACACACACACACACACACACACAGCCCCGAGACAGTCACACACACACACACACACAGCCCCGAGACAGTCACACACACACACACAGCCCCGAGACAGTCACACACACAGCCCCAAGACAGTCACACGCACTCAACCACAGCCCCGAGACAGTCACACACACACACACAGCCCCGAGACAGTCACACACACACACACACACAGCCCCGAGACAGTCACACGCACTCAACCACAGCCCCAAGACAGTCACACACACACACACACAGCCCCAAGACAGTCACACACACACACAGCCCCGAGACAGTCACACGCACTCAACCACAGCCCCGAGACAGTCACACGCACTCAACCACAGCCCCGAGACAGTCCCACGCACTCAACCACAGCCCCAAGACAGTCACATACACACACACACATACAGCCCCGAGACAGTCACACAACCACAGCCCCGAGATAGTCACACACACACACACAGCCTCGAGACAATCACACACACACACACACAGCCCCGAGACACACACACAGCCCTGAGATAGTCTCACACACACACTGCCCCGAACACACACACAACCCGATGTTTTATAATTGCTAATGAAACACGTTAATGATAATAATAACATATCCTCGGTGTGGTTTCTGACAAACACTTGAACCCAATTTCACAGGGCAGCTGTGTGTGGGGGGGGCTGTGTGGGGGGGGGGCTGTGTGTGTGTGGGGGGGGGGGGGGGGGCTGTGTGTGTGTGTGGGGGGGGGCTGTGTGTGTGTGTGGGGGGGGGCTGTGTGTGTGTGGGGGGGCTGTGTGTGTGTGGGGGGGGCTGTGTGTGTGTGTGGGGGGGGGGGCTGTGTGTGTGTGGGGGGGGGATGCTGGGTGTGTGTGTGGGGGGGGCTGTGTGTGTGGGGGGGCTGTGTGTGTGGGGGGGGGCTGTGTGTGGGGGGGGCTGTGTGTGTGTGTGGGGGGCGGGGAAGCTCTGTGTGTGTGGGGGGGAGCTCTGCGTGTGTGTGTGTGTGTGTGTGTGTGGGGGGGCTGTGTGTGTGTGTGGGTGTGTGTGTGTGCGGGGGGGGCTGTGTGTCTGGGGGTGGGGTTGTGTGTGTGTGTGTGGGGGTGGGCTGTGTGTGTGTGTGTGTGGGTGTGTGTGTGTGTGTGTGCGGGGGGTGGGCTGTGTGTCTGGGGTGGGTTGTGTGTGTGTGTGGGGGGGGGTGGCTGTGTGTGTGGGGGCTGTGTGTGTGTGTGTGTGCGGGGGGGGGCTGTGTGTGGGTGTGTGTGTGTGTGTGTGGGTGTGTGTGTGTGTGTGGGGCTGTGTGTGTGGGGGGGGGCTGTGTGTGCGGGGGGCTGTGTGTGGGTGTGTGTGTGTGTGTGGGTGTGTGTGTGTGTGTGTGGGGCTGTGTGTGTGGGGGGGGGGAAGCTCTGTGTGTGTGTGTGTGTGGTGTGTGTGTGTGTGTGCGGGGGGTGGGCTGTGTGTCTGGGGGTGGGGTTGTGTCTGCCTGTGGAGTTGGGTGCTGGGTGATATTTTTGTAGCTGTGTTGTCGATCAGGTGCTTCGAATAAAACAAACTGAATCGGCAAAAAAAAACTGTTCAATAATAATAATCCTTCCATCTGATACAGCACATTATGACGTCTTCAAACATCTCAAAGGGCTTCACAGAATATACTGTTAAGTGAATTGACTGTATATTTTGGGGCCGAAATATGGCAGCCAATTGCGCACAGCAGCGTCCCACAAACAGTCGTGGATTGAAGTATATTATTATACATTATTGTATTTTTAAAAAATGTTAAGGGATTATTACCCCCGGAAAAGCGCTTCAGTAATCGACCAGGAACCGGGTTCCTACTTACTACTGGATACGCAGAGAGGGTCTGGAGTAAGGAAACTTCCCCAAACTTTTCCCCCTGCCGGGAATCGAGCCCGCATCCTCTCGCTTGCGAGGCAATTGCACTAACCACTGAGCAACAGGAATCTGCGTTGATCAGGAACCTGTCCAACAAGAGCTTGCATTTACACAGCGCCCTTCACGGGGAGGCAACTGCAGGAATGGTCAAAGAGGAAGGTCTTCAGGCGTGATCTGAAAAAGGGAAGGGAGGGGGCAAGGCAGAGGGATTGCTGGCGGAAGTTCCAGAGTTTGGGAATAAAGTGGTTGAAAGTGCAGCTGCCAATGGTGGAGAGGGGATGAGGGACAAATAGGAGACCATAGTCAGCCGAGCGGAGGCAGTGGGTAGTGGAGTGAGGAGAAAGCAAGTCAAGAGAGGTCGGGGTGTGCCAAGGATTTGTAAACAAGTGAAAGAATCTTAACATTGATCTATTCAGTGATATGGAGCCAGTGGAGCCTGGCGAGGTCTGCTGTAATAGGGGTATGGAGTTTAGAGTGTGTGATAGTGTGGGAGAACATCGGTCGACCATAATAATAACAATAATAATGATCCTTGCATTTGATATAGCGCTTTTCACGTCGGGAGGACGTCCCAAAGCGCTTCACAGAACACACTGTAAAGTGAATTGACTGTATATTTGTGGGCGAACGCGGCAGCCAATTGCGCACAGCAATGTCCCACAAACAGTCGTAGATTGAAAATGACCAATTTATTATTGTTTTTTTTTGGAGGATTATTATTAGGCTCTGTGTGGAGTAAGGAAACTTGCCCAAGGTTTCGCCCTCTGCCTGGAATTGAACTCAGGTCTCTCACTTGCAAAGCGAGTGCTCTAACCAGAGCTACAGGACTCCATTGTTTGAACTCAAAACAACAACATATTTGGGTGTATGATGAGTGAGCTAAGATATGATAAACAGCTTAAACAGATTTACAAGCTCTCTGCAGCCATGAGGGTCTGAGGAAGTTGTGGGTGGACTGCGGCTGTTTGCAGGACTGAATAAAACTTTTTTGAAACTCTCATTCGTCTGAACACTCTCATTGAAAACAGTATCCAACAGATAGGGAGCCAGTGGAGTCTGGCGAGGATTAGTGTGATGAGTACATGGGAGGTGGAGTTTGGGAGCAGTTGTAGTTTGTGGGTCGTGGAGATGGGGAGACCAGTGAGGAGGACATTAAAATAAGTGAGGAGGGAGGTGACAAAGGCGTGGACAAGGGTTTCAGCTGCGTTGGGTGTCAGACATATCCCTGGTGTAAGCTGTGCACAGGGACGGGGTGAGATGTCTGTCGTGGGATTTCCAGACACAGCCCCGATGATATCTGGAAAATGTGTCATTTGTAATATGATCAAGTGCAGATGCAGCGCTGCTCAGTGACCGCCATGAGTTAGTAGTGCAGAGTGGAGCCCAGGGAACTGGTATCCCCAGCAGCTCATAGAACAATGTTGTTCGTAAGTGTGGTTTGTATTCGATAACCTGCCCAGTGGCTGTCAGCCTGGCCTCGGAGCTGACATCCAGTCTCCCCCTCACTCCTGCTCCGTGCTCTCCCCCTCACTCCTGCTCCGTGCTCTCCCCCTCACTCCTGCTGTGATGATCTCCCCCTCACTCCTGCTCTGTGCTCTCCCCCTCACTCCTGCTCTGTGCTCTCCCCTTCACTCCTGCTGTGATGATCTCCCCCTCACTCCTGCTCCGTGCTCTCCCCCTCACTCCTGCTCCGTGCTCTCCCCCTCACTCCTGCTCCGTGCTCTCCCCCTCACTCCTGCTGCTGTGATCTCCCCCTCACTCCTGCTCTGTGCTCTCCCCCTCACTCCTGCTCTGTGCTCTCCCCTTCACTCCTGCTGTGATGATCTCCCCCTCACTCCTGCTCCGTGCTCTCCCCCTCACTCCTGCTCTGTGCTCTCCCCTTCACTCCTGCTCCGTGCTCTCCCCCTCACTCCTGCTGTGATGATCTCCCCCTCACTCCTGCTCCGTGCTCTCCCCCTCACTCCTGCTCCGTGCTCTCCCCCTCACTCCTGCTCCGTGCTCTCCCCCTCACTCCTGCTGTGATGATCTCCCCCTCACTCCTGCTCCGTGCTCTCCCCCTCACTCCTGCTCCGTGCTCTCCCCTCACTCCTGCTCCGTGCTCTCCCCCTCACTCCTGCTGTGATGATCTCCCCTCACTCCTGCTCCGTGCTCTCCCCTCACTCCTGCTCCATGCTCTCCCCCTCACTCCTGCTCCGTGCTCTCCCCCTCACTCCTGCTCCGTGCTCTCCCCCTCACTCCTGCTGTGATGATCTCCCCCTCACTCCTGCTCCGTGCTCTCCCCCTCACTCCTGCTGTGATGATCTCCCCCTCACTCCTGCTCCGTGCTCTCCCCCTCACTCCTGCTCCGTGCTCTCCCCTCACTCCTGCTCCGTGCTCTCCCCCTCACTCCTGCTCCGTCTCTCCCCCTCACTCCTGCTCCGTGCTCTCCCCCTCACTCCTGCTCCGTGCTCTCCCCCTCACTCCTGCTCCGTGCTCTCCCCCTCACTCTTGCTGTGTTGATCCTTGCATTTGATATAGCGCCTCATCATATCTTCAAGGCGTCTGAAATCGCTTCACAAAATATACTGTAAAGTGTAGTGACTGTGTATTTTGTGGGCCAAACGCAACAGCCAATTGCTCACAGCAGATTCCACAAACAGTCGTAGATTGAGTGACCAATTTATTATTATTTTTTGAAGGAATTCATTGCTCCCCTCCTCATTCCCCACGTGGCCCTCGCAGACACCAGGTAATACCCCCACCCCAAACCCCACTCCTACCCCCACTCCAAACCCCACTCCTACCCCCACCCCAACCACCCACCACCCCCATCCTACCCCACCCAAACCCACTCCTACCCCCCAAACCCCCCACAACCCCACTCCTACCCCACCAACTCACCTACCCACAAACCCCACTACCCCACCCTACCCCACCCACCCACCACCACCCAAACCCACTCCTACCCCCACCCAAACCATTACCACCCACCCACTCTCCCCACCACTCCTACCCCAACTCACCACCCACCAACCACTCACCAACCCTCCTACCCCCACCCACCTAACCACACCCAACTCCTACCCCACCCAAACCTCACTCCTACCCCACACAAACCCACTCCTACCCCCACCCCAACCACTCTACCACCCTCACTCCACCCCACCACAACCCCAACTCCTATCCCAAATCCCCTTCTCATCTCTTCCCTCCTCACACTCCCCTCTCTCCTCACACTCCCCTTCCTCTCTCACACTCCCCTCCCCCTTACACTCCCCTCCCCCTTACACTCTCCTCCCCCTCACACTTCCCTTCCCCCCAACCGCCACAACACTCAACCCGACCGAATCTCCACCCCATCCCCCGAGCTGCAGGTGCCCGAGCTGAGGATCGGGATTGGGGAGGGTGGAGGGCAGGGGGATGGAGGGTGACCGAGGGAATGGTAAAGAGGAGGATCTTGAGATGGGTCTTGAAGCAGACAAGGGAGGGGGTGAGGTGGGAGACAAAGGAGGGGCCATTCAGTGGGTAACCTTTCAACCCCATGTGGTGTCGCGTGATGTGACGGTCTGGGATTAGGGTGTAACATGCTTCTTTCACGTCTAGTATTGGAGAACATACGATTCCAAAAGGCACACGTGTGATTCTCAACATGTGGGCCATTCACCATAACCCGGTCACCTGGGACCATCCAGAGCGCTTTAACCCAGGTAACAGGTGTGTGTGTTTGGCGGGTAGTGTGTGTATATGTGAGGGGCAGTGTGTGTGTGTGTGTGCGTGGGTGCTGTGTATAAACGTGCTCTGTTGCTGTGTTGTTGCTGTTGCTGCTCATCAGATCATGCAGTGCTCCATGGCCTTGCTCCCCGCTATCTCTACGCTTCTAGGTCCCTACTGACCTGCCCGCTCCCTCTGCTCAGTGGTCTCCGGCCTGCTTCACATCCCCCGCCTTGCCCGCCCCACTGTCCTCAGGCTGGTCTTTTGCCACTCTGCCCCCACCATCTGGAACTCCCTCAGACCCTCTGCTTCGCCCCCTCCCTTGTCTCCTTCAAGACCCGTCTCAAGACGCTCCTCTTCGACGTGCCTTTGGTCACCCTCCACACCCCCACCCCCCCTCCCCGCTCTCTACCCTTCCCAATCCTGATCCCCAACCCGGGCACCCGCAGCTCGGGTCCGCAACACTGATTGTCCAGCGCTTTGGGACATCCTCCCGACACGAAAGGCGTTAGACAAATGTAAGTTTGTTGTTGCTGCTGTTATTGTTATCGCTTCTGCGGGGTTGTTGTTGCTGCTGCTGTTGTTGTTGAATCACTCCGCCTCGCCCCTCCTTAGCCTTCTTCAAGTCCCGCCTCAAGACCCTCCTCTTCGACCATGCCATCGGCCACGCTCCCTCCCCTCCGTTTCCCCCCCGACCCCAGCTCGGGTCTGAAATGCTGTATACACTGTCCAGCGCCTTGGGACGTCCTCCCGACATGAAAGGCGCTATACAAATATAATCTTGTTGTTGTTGTTACTGCTGTTGCCGCTGCTGGTGTTGCTGTTGTTGTTCTTACTGTGTTGTTGCTGCTGTTATTGCTGTTTTTGATGTTGTTCCCCTCTGTCACACAGAATGTGTGTGTGTGTGTACGGAGGGCTCTGTGTAAATGTGCTGCATTGTTGCTGTTACACAGACCGGTGTGTGTGTGTGTGTATGGAGGGCTCTGTGTAAATGTGCTGCATTGTTGCTGTTACACAGACAGGTTTGTGGATGGTGGAGACCATCGAGTCTCTCCTGGTGGTTTCCTGCCGTTCGGGGCGGGGCCCAGGGCGTGTGTGGGCGAGGCTGTGGCCCGGGTTCAGCTCTTCCTCCTGCTCAGCTGGCTGCTCCAGCGCTTCACCTTCTGCCCCGCGCCAGGGCACGGCCTGCCCGACCTCCAGGGCCGCTCCGGGCTGATCCTGCAGCCAGACAGCTACTGGGTGTGTGCCAGCCCACGGGAGGGCTGGGCACAGGGCACCGGACAGCAGTGAGGGCAGGAATACTTAGAGCACTCGCCTCGCAAGTGAGAGGAACTGGGTTTGATTTCCGGGCAGGACAAAACATTAGGCAAGTTTCTTTACTCCACAAACCTCTGTTTACTCAGGGTATTGGTTGGAGGATCGCTTTCTTTTATAAAAACATAATAATACAATAGTTTGCCTTCATATGTATCCACAGTCAAACCCCTTGAAGCACTTTTGAGATCTTTCAACCATCTGATAAAGCTCTGTATCAAAGTCCGGAGGTTAT
>NW_024704742.1:8249367-8317363 GCF_018977255.1 Callorhinchus milii | reverse complement strand
ATTGAAAGCACCAAAAGGGTGTACACACACACACACACACACGCTCTGCTCACACACTTGTACAAGGTTTGGATGGAGACGCCAATGGTGGTGTAATAATCTCTCTCCCCCCCACCCCTCCCCCCTCCTCTCTCCCCTCCCCCCACTCCCCTCTCTCCCTCCCCCCACTCCCCTCCTCCTCCCTCCCCCCACTCCTCCTCTCTCCCCACCCCTCCCACTCCCTTCCTCTCTCCCCTCCTCTCCCACTCCCCTCCTCTTTCTCCTCTCCCACTCCTCTCTCCCCTCCCCCCCCCACCCCTCTCTCCCTCCCCCCCACTCCCCTCCTCTCTCCCCTCCCCCCACTCCCCTCCTCTCTCCCCCCCCCCACTCCCCCTTTCCCCCACCCCCTCCCACTTCCCTTCCTCTCTCCCTCCCTCTCCCACCCCCTCCGTTCTCTCTCCACTCCTCTCTCCCCTCCCCCCCACTCCCCCTCCTCTCTCCCCTCCCCCCTCACTCCCTCCTCTCTCCCCTCCCCCACTCCCCCCTCCTCTCTCCCCCCATCCCCTCCTCTCTCCCACTCCCCCTCCTCTCTCCCCTCCTCCCCCACTCCCCCTCCTCTCCCACCCACTTCCCTTCCTCTCTCCCCTCCCTCTCCCACTCCCCCTCCTTTCTCCTCTCCCCTCCCCCTCTCCCCCCCACTTCCCTTCCTCTTTCCCCTCCTCTCCCACCCCCCTCCTCTCTCCCTCCCCCCACTCCCCCTCCTCTCTCCCCTCCCCCCCACTCCCCTCCTCTCTCCCCTCCCCCACTCCCCCTCCTCTCTGCTCTCCCTCCCCCTCCTCTCTCCCCTCCCCCACTCCCCTCCTCTCTCCCCTCCCCCCCACTCCCCTCCTCTCTCCCCCCCTCCCCTCCTCTCTCCCTCCCCCCACTCCCCCTCCTCTCTGCTCTCCCCTCCCCTCCTCTCTCCCCCCCCCCCACTCCCCTCCTCTCTCCCCCCCCTCCTCTCTCCCTCCCCCCTCCCCCCTCTCCCACCCTCCTCCTCTCCCCTCCCCCCCACTCCCCCTCCTCTCTCCCCTCCCCCCCACTCCCCCCCTCCCCCCTCTCCCCCCCACTCCTCCTCCTCTCCCCCCACTCCCCTCCTCCACTCCTCCTCCCTCCCTCCCCCCACTCCCCCTCCTCTCCCCCCCCACTCCCCCTCCTCTCTCTGACACGCTCGATGGTGACGTCACTGCCGTTTCCGGTGTATAAATGGCGGACGTGGAGAGTGAAGGCGTCTCGGCCCCGGCCTCCCCCCCGGCCCCGGCCCCGGCCTCCCCCCCGGGCACCGGCAGCTCAGCCCCGGACCCCCCCCCGGGCACCGGCAGCTCAGCCCCGGGAGATGCTGACGGGGACATGAAGAAAAAAAGTGAGGAAAAGCCATTGCGGCTTCATCAGCAACTGATCATATACCGTCACCACGTCAGTCACTGTCAGTCACTGTGTGTCACTGTGTGTGTGTCAGTCACTGTCTGTCACTGTGTGTGTGTCAGTCACTGTGTGTGTGTCAGTCACTGTGTGTGTGTCAGTCACTGTGTGTGTGTCAGTCACTGTGTGTGTGTCAGTCACTGTGTGTGTGTCTCACTGTGTGTGTCAGTCACTGTGTGTGTGTCAGTCACTGTGTGTGTGTCTCACTGTGTGTGTCAGTCACTGTGTGTGTGTCAGTCACTGTGTGTGTCAGTCACTGTCAGTCACTGTGTCAGTCACTGTCTTTCAATCCTCTTTGGACACTGGGGGTTTGCAAGGGAACTGGAAGGTTGCAAATGTTACTCTTTTGTACAAAAAGGGGCAGAAGGATAAATAATAAAGTACAGCTGACACAGATTTGTTAAACGCAAATCATGTTTAACAAACCTGATAAGAGTTTTTTGATGAAGTAACGGAGAGGATGGATGAAGGTGGTTCAGTTGATGTAGTTTATATGATTTTCAAAAGGCATCTGATAAAGTGCCTCATAAGAGATTTGTAAACAAACTAGAAACCCACGGTATGAAAGGAACAGTGACTGCATGGATACAGAACTGGCTGGGAGACAGAAACAGGGTGGTAGTGAACGGTTGTTTTTCTGACAGAGGGAAGTGTGCAGTGGTGTTACCCAGGGGTCGGCACTGCTGTTTTTGATCTATATAAATCACCTGGACGTGAGTTTTGGGAAGACAATTTCCGAGTTTGCAGATGATACTAAGCTAGGAGTAGTAAATGGTGAGATGGTAGCAGACTGTAAGAGGACATAGACAGACTGGTAAAATGGGCAGATACATTGCAGATGAAGTTTAATGTGGAGAAATGCAAAGTGATGTATTTTGGGAGGAAGAATAAGGAGAGGCAATATAAGCTGATGGTACAATCTTAAAGGGGGTGAAGGAACAGAGAGACCTGAGGGTTCATATAAGTAAATCTTTGAAGGTGGCAGGACAGGTAGATAAAGCTGTTAAAAAAGCATACGGGGTATGATGAACCTTTATAAAACACTGGTTAGGCCTCAGCTCGATACTGTGTTCAGTTCTGGGCCCCACACTTTAGGAAGGATGTCAAGACATTGGAGAGGGTGCAAAGGAGATTGACCAGGATGGTACCAGGAATGAGGGATTTCAGTTATCAGGAGAGGATAGAGAAGCCGGGATTATTCTCCTTGGAGCAGAGGAGGGTAAGAGGAGATTTAATTGAAATTTTCAAAATTATGAGGGGATTCGAAAGGATGAACAAGGAGAAACTATTTCCACTGGCGGGTGGGTTGGCAACCCGAGGACACCGATTTAAAATAGTTGTTAAAACAAACAAGGGAGGTGAGGAGAAATGTTTTCACACAGAGTTGTTTGGATCTGGAATGCATTGCTTGAAAGGCTGGTGGAAGTCGATTTGATAACTTCTAAGAGAGAAGTAGATAATTATTTGGGAAGGACAAGTTTGCAGGGCTATGGGGAGGGAGTGGGGGATTGGGATTGAATTGGATAGCTCTTTTCAAAGCCGTCTCTTTTCAGACACGATGGGCCGAATGGTCTCCTTTTGTGCTGTAAAATTCTATGATTCTATGATAAGTTTGTGTGTCTGTGTCTCAGTATCACTGTGTGTCTGTGTGTCAGTATAAGTGTGTGTCTGTCTCAGTATCACTGTATGTCTGTGTGTCAGTATCACTGTCTGTCTGTGTGTCAGTATCACTGTCTGTCTGTGTGTCAGTATCACTTGTGTGTCTGTGTGTCAGTATCACTGTGAGGCCATGTGTCTAAGAAACGATAATAATTCTTGCATTTGATACAGTGCCTTATCACATCTTCCAAGACGTCAAAGCACTTCACAGAATATACTGTAAAGTGAATTGACAATATTTTGTGGGTTAAACATGGCAGCCAATTGCACAGCAGTGTCCCACAAACAGTCGTGGATTGAAGTGACCAAATTATTCTTTATTTTTTGAAGGGGCTATAACCCTGGGAAAAGCGATCCATCAATCGACTAACAACCAGGTTCCTACTTACTGCTAGGTAAACAGAGGCGGATGGAGTACAGAAACTTGCCTAAAGTTTTGCCCTGCCCGAGAGTCAAACCCAGGTCCTTCCACTTGGGAGGCGAGTGCTCTAACCCCTAAGCTACAGGAGTCCAGTATCAATGTATGTGTTACTGTGTCTGTGATCAGTATGTATGACTGTGTCTCATTGGTATGTGTCCCTTTGCGTGTTACTGTGTGTGTGAGACTGTATCTTGTTGTGTATGTCAGTGTGACAGTTTGTTTATGTGTAAAACTGTGTCTCAGTGTGGGTGGGACTTCCTCTCGATTATGTAATTTGTTGTTGCATGCTTGTGTCTCACTGTATGTGTGTATGTGCGCACATGTATGTCTCTCACATGTTGTCTCTCTCCTCCCCAAACACAGTTGACGTGTTATTGAAGGCTGTGGGTGACACACCAATTATGAAGCAAAAGAAATGGACGGTGGAGCGATCACGAACAATCCAGGCGCTCAGTCTGTTCATCAAGAAATTTCTCAAAGCAGAACCTGCAGAGCAGCTGGTAAGGTGGCAGCAACAGTGTGTGTGGGGGTGGGTGGGGGCGTGGGTGAGTAGGCATGGGTGGGGGAAGAGTGTGGAGGTGGGTGGGTGAGTGTGCCTGGGAGAGTGTGTGGGTAGGGTGTGTGGGTGGGTGGGTGTATGTGGGAGTGAGTGTGGGTGGGGCGAGTGTGTGGATGGATTGGTGAGGGTGTGGGTGGGTGGGGGTGAGTGTGTGTGTGGGTGGCGGTGAATTATACAGATTATCGTGACTAAAGCCCAACTATTTTCTGTCTTCAGTTCATCTACGTCAATCAATCGTTTGCTCCCTCTCCGGAACAGGATGTGGGAACCCTGTACCAGGTGAGTGAGTCATTGGGAATAACTACTGTTCATTGTGATTGTTCTGTACTGGAGGAACACTGAATTGTGGCTTTCTGTAGTGTGGTGGTTAGAGCACTCGCCTCACAAGCGAGAGGACTCGTATTCGATTCCCAGCAGGGCGAAATGTTGGGCAATTTTCCTTACTCCATACGCCTGTTTACTTACCAGTAAATAGGATCCTGGTTCTTAGTCGATTGGCGGATCGCTTTTCCGGGGTAATAATCTCTTCAAAAATACAATAAAATGAAACAACTAATATTCATAGAATTATACAGCACAGAAGGAGGCCGTTCGGTCCATCGTGTCTGTGGCGGCTCTTTGAAAAGAGCTTCCAAATCAATTCCACTCCCCACTCTCTCTCCATAGCCCTGCAAACTTGTCCTCCCCAAATAATTATCTCTTATTATTATAGAACTTATAGAACTTATTATTATTATTATATCACTCTAAAGTTATTATAGAATCGACTTCCATCACCCTTTTAGGCAATGCATTCCAGATCAACTCGCTGCGTGAAAACATTTCTCCTCACCTCCCCTCTGTTTCTTTTAACAACTATTTTAAATCAATGTCCTCACGTTACCGACCCACCCGCCAGTGGAAATAGTTTCTCCTTGTTCATCCTATCAAATCCCTTCATAATTTTGAAAATTTCTATTAAATCTCCTTTTTACCTTCTCTGCTCCAAGGAGAATATCCTAGCTTCTCTCGCCTCTCCTAACAACTGAAGTCCCTCATTCCTGGTACCCTCCTTTGCACCCTCTCCAATGCCTTGACATCCTTCCTAAAGTGTGGCGCCCAGAACTGAACACAGTCTCTAGCTGAGGCCTAACCAGTGTTCATCATATACAAATGTAATTTTGTTGTTGTTGCATGGTCACTCAATCCCTGAATGTTTGCGGGACAATGCTGTGAGCAATTGGCCACTGTGTTTCATCCAAAAAATACAGTCAATTCACTTTATAGTATATTGTGTGAAGCATTTGAGATGCCTTGAAGACGTGATAAGGCACTATATCAAATGCAGGAATTATTATTACGGAGTTGCTGTCTTTCAGGTGAGCAGATCTGCACCTGCTCATGTTGGCATTCCTGCGACATTGTGGGAAAGAGATGAGAATTTTTCCCAGTGTGTGGGAAGCAATCCCCCAGATAACTTGGTTATTCAATGCATGCCTCTTTGAAGGGGACATTGTTGTGTGCAAAATTGCTGTAACGTTTGCCTAGTGATGCAATTACTACACAACAGTAACTCTCCCCAATGCTCTTTGAAACATTTTCATGTTGAAATAAAATGCAGGACTTCTTCTTATTGTAATATAATGTGCTTGGGTTTCGGATTTGTCTGTGTGATGTTAGGCCTCAGCTGGAGTATTGTGTCCAAATCTGGGCACCACACTTCAGAAAGGACCTTGGAGAGGGTGCAGAGAAGATTTTCAAGAATGATACCAGAGATGAGGGACTACACTTGTATGGAGAGACTAGAGAAGATTGGATTATTCTCCTTAAAGCAGAGAAGGTTAAGAGGAAATTTAATAAAGGTGTTCACAATCATGGGGGTTTTGATAGAGTAGATCGAGAGGAACTGTTTCCTCCGGCCAGTGGGTCAGTAACCAGGGCACATAGATTGAAGATAATATGACAAAAGAACCAGAGGGGAGATGAGGAGATATACTTTTATCCAGAGAGTTGTTACGGTCTGGAATGCACTACCTGAAAGGGTGGTGCAAGCAGAATCGATAATAGCTTTCAAAAGGGAATTTGAAAATGAAAAATTTGCAGAGCTTTGGAGTAAAAGGGGGAGTCTGGGACTAGTTGGATAGCTCTTCCAAAGAGCCGGCCCAGGCACAGTGGGCAAATGGCCTCTTTCTGTACTGTAAAATTCTATGAGTCTGATGTTGGAAGCTCTAACCTCGTTCTCTCTCCCAGTGTTTCGGAAGCGATGGAAAGCTGGTGTTACATTACTGCAAGTCACAGGCGTGGGGCTGACCATCCTGCAATTCAAGGCTGAGCAAAACCAAGGACTCTTCAACAGAACTCTTGCTAAAGATGAAACCTCTCACTTGCAGCATCGTTCTCTTCAGTTTCTCATACTGTCAGGCTCAGTATCTCCTCCCAGACAGCGCACTGTTGGGTCTGACTTCACCTCTACTGATGAATGTCCAGTTCCCTCTCGGCCAGCTCACGGTGTCTGCTTGT
Organism: Callorhinchus milii; assembly: GCF_018977255.1. NCBI lineage: Eukaryota > Metazoa > Chordata > Chondrichthyes > Chimaeriformes > Callorhinchidae > Callorhinchus > Callorhinchus milii. Next base: position 8,310,785 of record NW_024704742.1, on the reverse strand, counting down.
ATCTGTACTGATGTTTCTCCAAGTCCCTCTCACTCTGCGTAACTCCATCCACCAGTCAGACTGCATCCATACCCAATACTCAGTCACACAGAGTGGGATGTACCAGGTGCAGCACAAAGCCACACAAAGTTAGTGGAACCCTGGTGTGTTGGTTATTAACCTCAGCCAGGTAGGAGCCTTAGTTTGCCTTGGTTTTGGGCAGGATGGAAAATCAGTTAGAGTCCCACATTGGATAATTGTCCACTGCCTCCCCCTCCCCAACATGGCTCAAGGATTCTGTGAGCTGGTTTAGTCAGATTGACCCCTGTTTCTGATCTGAACACAACATGCCCTGAATGTGGGGAAAGACGGCAAAACCTTAGGCAAGTTTCCTAACTCCACATACCTCTATTCACCTAGCAAAGTAGGAATCCAGTTGTTAGTTGATTGGCAGATCACTTTTCCTGGGGTAATAATCCCTTCAAAAAAATTAAAAAGAAAAATAATAATTTGGTCACTCAATCCACAACTGTGTGACACTGCTATGCGCAGTTGGCTGCCGCATTTGCCCACAAAATATACAGTCAGTTCACTTTACAGTATATTCTGTGAAGCACTTTGAGACGTCTCGAAGAGATGATAAGGCGCTATATCAAATGCAAGGATTATATATTTTAAGATGAGCTTCAACTCACCACAATCCCATCACTTGCTTGGAGTTTGGAGGCTGAAATAAAGGTTATATGTAACCCTGACAATTATTAGTGCCCACAGTGAATTTTTTTTATGGTTAAAAGGGGCATCAATCCTAATTGTTGATTCTTATCGGTACCTTATGGTCGTGGTGGATACCAACTTCAGCCTGGACACTGCCACAAAGTGGCAACAAGAACAAACACGTCACTAACCAACATGACCTTCCCAACTCTTCCCTTCACAAGCTGACCGGAGGGAAGTGTGCAGTGGTGTCCCCCAGGGTCAGCTGTTTTTGATCTATATAAATGAACTCCACTTGGGTATAGGAAGTACAATTTCCAAGTTTGCAGATGATACTATGTTAGGAAAAGTAGTAAACAGTGAGGAGGATAGTAACAGACTGTAAGAGGACATAGACAGACTGGTAAAATGGGCAGATATATTGCAGATGAAGTTTAATGTGGAGAAATGCAAAGTGATGTATTTGGGGAGGAAGAATGAGGAGAGGCAATATAAGCTGATGGTACAATCTTAAAGGGGAAGGAACAGTGAGACCTGGGATTCATATAAGTAAATCTTTGAAGGTGGCAGGACAGGTAGATAAAGCTGTTAAAGGAGCATACGGGATATGGTTGAACCTTTATAAAACACTGGTTAGGCCTCAGCTCGAGACTGTGTTCAGTTCTGGGCCCCACACTTTAGGAAGGATGTCAAGACATTGGAGAGGGTGTAAAGGAGATTGACCAGGATGGTACCAGGAATGAGGGATTTCAGTTATCAGGAGAGGCTGGAGAAGCTGGGATTATTCTCCTTGGAGCAGAGGAGGTTAAGAGGAGACTTAATAGAAGTTTTCAAAATTATGAGGGGATTTGATGGGGTGAGCAAGGAGAAACTATTTCCATTGGTGGCTGCATCGGTAACCCGAGGACATGGATTTAAAATAGTTGTTAAAAGAAACGGAAGTGAGGCGAAATTTTTTCACACAGTGATGTGTTCGGATCTGGAATGCTTTGCTGGAAAGGGTGGTGGAAGCCGATTGGGATAACACTTTTAAGAGAGAAGTAGATAATTATTTGGGGAGGACAAGTTTGCAGGTCTATGGGGAGAGCGCGGGGGAGTGGGATTGATTTGGAAGCTCTTTTCAAAGACACGAGTGGCCGAATGGCCTCCTTCTGTGCAGTATAATTCTATGATTCTATGAATCTCCTAGTAGCTTCCCTCACACTTACTGAATTTGTGTGTAACCTAGGCATCAGGTTCGACCCACTGCTGTCCTACTTCCCCACATCTGGACCCTGACCAGGACCACTTATCTCCACCTTCATCACATTGCCAGCCCCCATCATACCTTACCTTTGATGCAGCCGAAACACTCTTCCATGCTTTCATTACTTCCTGCCCCAATGCACTCCTCACTGGTCTGCCAGCACCAAACTTCACATCCTCATCATCTCAGACAACGTGAGAGATTAGGGCAGTCCAGGGCAAATGAGGGGAGAGGGGGCTAATCAAGGGGTAGCGTGGGGGAAGGAAGGTGGGGGTTCCCGAGGTGGTGGGGGAGGGGAGAATGGGCAAATGAGAGGAGACGTGGGTAATCAGAATTGTTTTGTTACCAAGGTCTTGGAACAAGTCGTTGCTTCCTCTCCCGCCACTCCCTTCACAAACCCCGTCAATTGGGTTTCCATGGCTCCCACAGCACAGAAATAGCTTTGATCAAAGTGACAAATGATATTTTATCCATGTTGACCTCTCTGCTGCTTTCGACACCGTCGACCACTCTATCCTCATCCACTGCCTCTCCTCTCACTTCAAACTTCACGGCTCTTGACTGGTTCAGATCGTACCTCTCACATCGCTTCCACTTCATCTCCACAAATGGCTTCTCCTCTAGTCCATGCACCGTCTTGTGCGGCTTTCTTCAGGGCTCTGTCCTTGGTCCCCTCCTCTTCAATATCTCTATGCTCCATCATGGTGACATCATTCGCAGACATAGGGTCAACTTCCACATGTATGTGAATGACACCCAACTGTACCTCTCTGCCACCACCCTTGACTCCAGGACCACTGCTATCCTGACAGAATGTCTGTCAGAACTCAAGTCCTAGATGAGAGCTAACATTCTTCAGTTGAACATCAGTAAGACCGAAGCCCTGCTGATTGGCTCCCGTCAGCGCCTCCTCACCTCAGGCACCGACCACATCACCATCAATGGTTGCACACTCCACCCTGCTAAACCAGTCCGGAACCTTGGGGTCTTGTTTGACCCTCAACTGTCCTTTATTCCCCACATCCGTGCCAATTAGGGTTAGGGTTAGGATTAGAGCTATTCTGCCTTCCCCCATCTCCGCAACATCGCCTGGCTCCACCTCTGTCTCACACCGTAGGCTGCCGAGACCCTCATATATTCATAACATCGAGGCTCGACTATGCAAACTCACTGCTTGTCGGCTTCCCAACTCCTCCCTCCACAGCCCTACAGATCATCCAGAGCTCTGCAGCCCGTGTCCTCTCCCGCACCAGACTCCGGGACCCTATGACCCCCCATCCTCACCCGACTCCACCGGCTTCCCATCACACAGAGGATACAGTTCAAGATCCTGGTCCTCACCTTCAAAGCCCTCCATGATCTTGCTCCCCCCTACCTCTCCGACCTCCTAACCCCCAACCAACCTCTCCGCTCAGTGGGCTCTGGCCCCGCCTCGACCCCCACCACTGGCGGGCGGGCCGTCAGCCACTCTGCCCCCACCCTCTGGAACTCCATCCTGCAGTGCCTCCGCCTCGTCCCCACCCCTTAATAATAATAATAATCCTTGCATTTGATAAAGCGCTTTTCACGTCGAGAGGATGTCCCAAAGCGCTTCACAGAACACACTGTAAAGTGAATTGACTGTATATTTGTGGGTGAACGCGGCAGCCAATTGCGCACAGCAATGTCCCACAAACAGTCGTAGATTGAAAATGACCAATTTATTATTGTTTTGGGTTTTGGAGGGATTATTATTAGATGTGTCTCCTTCGAGCCCCAACAAAAGACCCACCTGACTGTGCCTTCCCTCCCTCACACCCCGACCCTCAGCTCGGGTCCGAAGCTCTGTCTGTCCAGCGCCGTGGGACGTCCTCACAACGTGAAAGACGCTTTACACGTGTAATTGTGTTGTTGCTGTGGGAGAGGGAGAGGGAGAGGGGCTCAGGGAGTGGGAGGGGATCGGCGAGAGGGAGGACAGCGGCTCAGGCCGCCGGACTGTGTGTGGGTGAGGGGGAGGGAGGGAACTGCGCACGCGCTGTGTGGGTGGGGAGGGAACTGCGCACGCGCGGCGTGTGTGCGTGTGGGGGGAACTGCGCGCGCGCGCGATGTGGGGGAGGGACTGCGCACGCGCGGTAGGTCTGTGTGGGTGGGGGAGGCTCTGGCACGAGGCGCGATGACAGTTGGGGCTGAGGCTGAGGCGCCGCCATGTTGGCTTATGGCGTGTTAGTTTTTGTCGCCGTTGTGTGGCCGGGGGTCAGGGCTCCGGGGGCGGGTTTGGGCGGCGCCCTTTGGCCTTCCCCCACCGCCGTCGTCCATCCGGTTTTGGAGACAGACAGCGGCCATTCCACCCGCCACCGGCTCTCAGCGGGTAATCAGCCGCGCACAGCCGACGCCGTGACACGTGACGGGCGCTTCAACCCCATGGGCCGGACCTCACCTGGACCACCGCCACCAACACCAGCCCCTGTGCCCCCCCCCCCACAGCCCACACTGTGTGGGGGAGAAGGGTCTCTGTATGAGGTGTGTTCACAGGCCCAGACTCTTCAGTCAGATATTTGATAGACATCTGTCTTCAGGGCGATGTCTTTACAGGACAGGACCGAGGGGCTGAACTGCCTTATTCTCTATGATTCAACAGACCGCCATCCTGGAGTCCCCTCACTCTCCCCCCCCCCCCCGCAGTGCGAAACGTTAGGCAGGTTTCCTTACACCTCTCATCTCTGGTTCATTAACAGTAAGTAGGAACCTGGTGGTTAGTCAGTTCATAGTAATAATAAGGAGTAATAATCCCTTATTTGGTCACTCAGTCCGCGGCTGTTTGTGGGACGCCGCTGTGCGCGATTGGCTGCCGCATTTTGCCCACAAATATACACTTTGCAGTATATTCTGTGAAGCGCTTTGAGACGTCGAGAAGGCGTGAAAAGCACTGGATCAAATGCGAGGATTATTATTATTATTTATTATTAAAATAATCAGTGGGTTCAGATTGACCTTTTCCTCCTTCCCACACAAACAGGAGATGGTTTCCAGTGGCTCAGAGAACTGCATCGGTATCATGGAGTCATATTCCCATCCATCATAACCAGGAAACAAAAGTGGAGCATGCACCTGTTACAGCAGGTAACAAGTGCACCGTAGAATGAGATTGCAGTTAATGATGCTGTTAAAATCCTAAAAAGATCTGAAGGAAGTTTCCAAGGCAGTGCACAACTATTCCACACCCCCTTGCTGTGAACCTAGCTAATCTGACTATTTAAGATAGTTCAAATCTGAACTAATCCCAAACTCATTGGTATACTGTAATCTAGCCAGAGTGAGGTGATCCTAAAATGCTCAAAATAGCCAGGGGGAGGGTGAAGAAGTGACCTTGAACAGGTGAGCAAATGTAAGGGCAAGAATCTAAATGTTCCATGTCAGTCAGCAGAGAGTCTTGATTATTCAATTAATAATTATTGTTCTATTTTTATACATTGCCTTATCACGTTAAGACATCTCAAAAGATTTTACAGAAAAATATAGTGATCGTGAATTTTTTGGCGAACGCAGCAGCCAGTGTGCAGACAGCAATGTGCCACAACACTTATGAAGTGAATGACAAATTTTATCTCGGTCGTATTTAGGATAGAACAAAGCTTTGAATCCCCTTTCCCTGTCTGGGGAACCACGCCAAAACACTACTCCACATGATGGGTGCTATTTAAATGCAAGTTGTTCTTGTCTTTCCTTCGTACCCGTTATATATTTTTGGCAGGCTCCGCCACTGTTAAGTGCTCTGAGACACTACCCTGCGTGAAAGGCGCTATGTAAGAACAAGTTGTTGTTGTATCATCGTCCTGGCCTTCAAAGCCCTCCATGGCCTTGCTCCTTCCTACCTCTGTGACCTGCTAAAACCATATCAACCTGGCTGTTCTCTCCGCTCAGCAGGATCCAGCCTGCTCCAGGTCTCCTGCCCGGCCCACTCCACCATTGGCGGTCGAGCCTTCAGCTTCTCTGCCCCCACCCGTTCGAACTCCATCCCATTGTCCCTTTGCCTTGCTCCCTACATTGCTTCCTTCAAGGTCTGTCTCAAGAAGCTCCACTTGGACCACGCCTTCGGCCCCCCCTCCTATCCCTGCCCTCCAAAGCCCCCCGATCCCAACCTCCAGCTTGGGTCCAAATCGCTGACTGTCCAGCACCTTGGGATGTCTTCCCGCCATGAACGATGCTGTGTAAATGTAATTTGTTGTTGTTGTATTCTGACTGCACTTGCTTTCCAAGCTTAACTTGTTCTTTTCAGTTCAGTTAATAAAAGTTCCTCTTTGTTGAGTAGAATGGCAGTGCTGGTGAGCTTCTGGTTTCTGTGGAAACAGAAGAAAAGCAGCTAATCCTGGAGCTCAGAAGAAACGAGTGAGTAAAGCTTAATAGCCATTGTCTTCTGTACATGCCTCTACTACTATTACTAATAATAATAATCCTTGCATTTGATATAGCGCCTTATATCTTTGAAACGTCTCAAAGCGCTTCACAGAATATAGTATAAAGAAAATTGACTTTATATCTTGGGGCGAAACGCAGCAGCCATTGCGCAGTGTTTCTAGCAGTAAGTAGGAACCTGCTTATTAGTCGATTGGTGCATTGCTTTTTCATGGATAATAATCCCTAAAAAAAAAAATTTGGTCACTCAATCCATGACTGTTTGTGGAATGCTGCAATTGGCTGCTGTTGTTTCGTTTACACAATACATAGTAAATTCACTTTACAGTATATTCTGTGAAGCGCTTTGAGACGTCCCATGGACGTGATAAGGCAGTATATCAAATGGAAAGATTATTATTATTGTTGAGTTGATTTATTCAAATGTGCTTTCCTTGGTAGTATTTGATTCTTGTTCTTTTCTGTAACTTTACAGAATCCTCATATCAAAAGGCTTTCAAGTGTCGTATTATGATTCAAATGGAACTTTACTGACAGAACAGAGCAGTGACCTGGTGAGAGACAGAATGCTGATTTACGCAGCCTTTTGTGGTTTGTGTTCTCTGCTCACACTCGGGAGAGATTTGAGAGTGCTAGTTTAAAACAATTCTAGAAGCACCAACTATTTTATTCCAGCCTCGATTGCTCTTTAATCATCAGGAAAGGCAGTTCAGGCCAGGATGCTGGAAATTAACAACAAAGTGACATTTACACAGCGCCTTTCAGGTCAGAAGGACGTCCCAAGGCGATGGTCAGTGAAGGTGTTGCACCTGGGCAGGGGTTTGGAAGGTGGCCAAAAACTTGATCAAAGAGGAGGGTCTTGAAGGAGGCAAGAGAGGGGGCGAGGCGGTGTGATTGTGGGAAGGAGTTCCAGAGGGTGGGGGTAGAGAGGCTGAAGGCCCAACCATCAATGGTAGAGCGGGCAGGTCAAGGGACATGAAGCAGGCCAGTGCCCGCCGAGCGGAGAGCAGACCAAGGTTGTTATAGTGGTAATAGGTCGCAGAGATAGGAAGGAACAAGGCAGTGGAGGGCTTTCAAAGTGAGGATTAGGATTTTAAACTCTCCTCTGAGGGTTGGGGAGCCAGCGGAGGATGCTGATAATCAGTTCACGGAGTTTGGTATGGGGGAGGATTGGAGGTGCAGAGTTTCAAGTAATCTTCAGCCTGTGGAAAGAAGAGTTGGGATATCCGTCGAGCAGGGAGTTAGAATGAGGGTCTCGGCATCCTGAGATGAGAGACAGTGGCGGAGCTGGGCATTGTTGCAGACCAGGGGAAGGCAGAACAGATTATGGCAGGGTTTAAAGGATAGTTGTGAGTGGAGCAGAACACCAAGGTTCCGTACTGGCTCGGAGGTGGAGAGTGCAAATATATGGGTTTGATTCCTGGGCAGGCTAAAACCTTAGGCAAGTTTCCTTACTCCACGTGCCTCTGTTTACCTAGCAACAAATAGTTGATTGGCAGATTGCTTTCCTGGGGGGGATGTAATAAATAAATACATTTTAAAAGAAGAAGAATTTAGATACTCATTCCACGACTGTTTCTGCGCAATTGGTTGCCGCATTTCGCCCACAAAATATATACAGTCAATTCATTTTGCAGTGTATTCTGTGAAGCGTTTTGATGGTACAATCTTAAAAGGGGTGAAGAAACAGAGAGACCTGGGGGTTCACATAAGTAAATCTTTGAAGGTGGCAGGATAGGTAGATAAAGCTGTTTTTAAAAAAAAGCATTTGGGATACTAGGCTTTATAAATAAGGGCATAGAATACAGAGGTCAAGAAGTTATGATGAACCTTTATAAAACACTGGTTAGGCCTCAGCTAGAGACTGTGTTCAGTTCTGGGCACCACAATTAGGAAGGATGTCAAGGCATTGAAGAAGGTGCAAAGAAGATTTGCCAGTAAGGTACCAGGAATGAGGGACTTCAGTTATCAGGAGAGGTGAGAGAAGCTAGGATTATTCTCCTTAATAGAAGTTTTCAAAATTATGAAGGAATTCGATAGGGTGAACAAGGAGAAATTATTTCCACTGGCAGGTGTGTCAGTAACCCGAGGACACCGATTTAAAATTGTTGTTTTAAAAAAAACGGGAGGTGAGGAAAAATCTTTTCATTCAGCGAGTTGTTCGGATCTGGAATGCATTACTTGAAAGGGTGGTGGAAGCCGATTAGATAAAATTTTGAAGAGAAAAATAGATAATTATTTGGGGAGAACAAGTTTGCAGGGCTATGGCGAGAGAGCGGGGAGTGGGATTGATTTGGATAGCTCATTTCAAAGAGCCGGCACAGACGATGGGCCGAATGGCCTTCTTCTGTGCTGTATAATTCTATGGTTTTATGGTATGAAATACATGATAAGGCGCTTTATCAAATGCAAGGATTATTATTATTATGAAGCGTTGCCACATGCCCATTGACACCTCAATTACAAGTCACTGTGGAAGCAGCCTGGTGGACAGGTAAAGTAATATTTACTGATAAATTACTTGGTGTCGTGACTTTTTTTCGAGCATAAAGGTAAAGTAACTCTTGGTTAGCTCCAGTAACGCAAGGTCACAGGTATGGTTTGGATTAAGACGGCTCTTTGGCCCATTTATTGTCATCCTTCCAGAACCTTATCCCAACATCTTGCCTAATTAATCTGTTCCCTTACATCTATTTCCTTCCGCTTGTTTAATTGGCTGCTGTGTTTCACCCACAAAATACCCAGTATATTCTATGAAGCACTTTGAGACATTTCATCGACTTGATAACGTGCTAAATCTAATGCAAGGATTGTTGTTATTATTATTAAGCACTTCACGTTTTACTCAACCGTCTCCCTTCATCATGGACACAGTGTGGAACCTTGGTTTCTTATTTGACTCCGAGCTGCCCTTCATATCCCCATGCTTTTACCCACTCAGCTTTGCCTCACCTATGAAACATTGCCTGTCCCCACCACGGCCTCTACCCCCAGGTTGCCGAGATCCTTATCCCCACGTTCACAACATCCAGGCTTGTCATATACTACTCTGCCTGCCAGCGTTCCTTCTCAAGCTGCAGACTATACAATACAAACTTACATTTACATAGAAGCTTTCATGTCAGGAGGACATCCCAAAGCGCTCGACAGCCAAGGGCAGTCAAAGAGGAAGATCTTGAGGAAGACATTGAAGGAAGCGTAGGGTCGAGCTGAAGGCTCTTGGGATCGATTTCCAGAGTGGGGATGGATACAACAAAACGTCGGGAGGACGTCCCACGCGCTGGACAGTCAGTGTTTTGGACCTGAGCTGGGCATCGGGATCTGGGAGGGTGGAGGGCAGCGGGAGAAGGAGGGTGACCGAAGGCACGGTCGAAGAGGAGGGTCTTAGGACAGATCTTGAAGGAGGCAAGGGAGGGGACTTTGGGATGGAGATCCAGAGGGCAGGCAGGTTGGTAAGGGGTTAGGAGGTCACAGAGGTAGGGGGAAACAAGGCCATGGGTGAGGACCAGGATCTTGACCTGTATCCTTTGTGTGATGGGAAGCCAGTGGAGTCGGGTGAGGATGGGGGTAATAGGGTCACGGAACCTGGAGCGGGAGAGGACACGGGATGCAGGGTTGTGGATGATCTGCAGCCTGTGGAGGGAGGAGTTGGGGAGGCCGACAAGCGGGGAGTTTGTGTAGTCGAGCCTGGATATTATGAATGTGTGTATGAGAGTCTCGGCGGGCTGCAGTGTGAGACACTGGTGGAGCCGGGCAGTGTTGCGGAGGTGGGGGAAGGCAGAGCAGGACATGGCACAGATGTGGGGTAGAAAGGATAGTTGAGTGTCAAACGAGATGCCAAGGTAGTCCAGACTGGCTCAATAAGGTTGGAGAATGCATCCTTGGATGGTGATGCTGTCAGTGCCTGAGCTGTGAAGGAGCTGACGGGAGGCAGAGGGAGTCCTGGTCGCAGATGGACAGAATGTCATTTGTTACTTTGTCCAGACTGTTTCTGTGCTGTGGGTATCACGGAAACCCGATTGGAAGGGTTCGTGAAGGGAATGGTGGGAGAGGAAGGAGCGAAGCAACAACTTGTTCCAAGACGTTGAATAGGAAAGGGAGGTTGGAGATGGGGCAGTAGTTTGAGAGCAGGGATGGGTCCAGGGAGAGTTTTTTAAGGCAAGGAGTGATGACACGTTTTTAGAGCAGTGGGACTGGTGCCAATGGACAGGGAGACGTTTATGATGTCTGTGAGTAGGGGGGCAAGAGTTGGAGCTGGGGGGTAAGGATACCTCAAAGTTCGACTGCTGACATTAGGGCGAGTGGACCGAGGAATGTGAAGCAGGCCAGTGCCCGCTGGGCGGAGGAAGGGGCCATGTTGGTAGGGTTTGAGGAGGTTGCAGTGGTACAGGTAAGACCTGGAGGGATATATTAACCAGCAATGGGATGGGCAGTGACGACAAAACTGCAGTTAAGCGAAAAGGCACTTGAAAAGTACAGTATAGATAACAGCAACAACTTCCATTTAAATTGTGCCTTCACACGGGGTAGTGTCCTGGAGTGCTCGAAAGTGGCGGAGTCTAATACTGAGCCAGGAGGAAAGGGAGGGGGGAGTTAACCGTATGCACAATATAAAAGGAAGGTCTTTAGATGGGATTTGAAGGTGGGGAAGGAGGGGACAAAGCTGAGTGATTGAGGGAGAGAATTCCAGAGTGGCGGAATGGAGGGCACGAGGACAAACAGGATGCCGGAGCCAGCTGAGGGAGGTAGCAGGTGGGCTGGGAGTAAGCAGATTGTATAGATAGGGAGGTGCAAGAGCATGAAGGGGTTTGAAAACGAGTGAGAGGAACTTGAAATCGACGGAGAGGAAAGCAGGAGTGAATACAGCAAATTTGGGAAAGAAGTTAAAAAGACGATTAGCAAGGCAAATAGGACCACGAGGAGAGCATAATAAAAATATAAAAAGAGAAAGCAAGATGTTCTATCGGCATGTTAGCAATAAAAGGATGGTTAAAGTCAGGATAGGAGCATTAAGTTCACAGCAGATAAGGAAATAGTGGAAATATATTTGTTCCTACTGTAAGGTAGATGTCCAGATCTGGTCTTAGCAGCCATCACTGCTCCAAGTATGCAGATTATTAAAATGTTTTGAACACTCTTTCTGTAGAGTAATTGTTACTACGAAGGAACAGTAAGAGGAATTCTTGGATCCCGGGTTGCTGCAAGTACATGTGTAGGACTCAGGTAAGATGTGTGCACACACCAATTGTATTCTGCTGCATTTGTTTTAAAACGTATATATACAAAGATACTGCCAATTCACTTTACAGTGTATTCTGTGAAGCGCTTTGAGACGTCTAGAAGACGTGAAAAGCGCTATATCAAATGCAAGGATTATTATTATAACCTTTCTTGTGTTTGGTCACACAATCCATGACTGTTTGTGAGGCATTGCTATGCGCAATTGGCTCCCATGTTTCAAAATATACATTGAATTGACTTTCAATATATTCTGTGAAGCGCTTTGAGATGTCTCGTGAAAGGTGCTACACAAATATAATTTTGTTGTTGCTGTTGTTGTCTCAAAGACATGATAAGGCACTATATGCAAGGATTATATTTTTGTGTTTTTAACATGCATGCAGCAAGATGTTCACGCAGAGGAGGAGAAGGGTAATATAATCCTTACAGTTGACATAGTGCCTTTCATGTCGGGAGGACTTTGCAAAGTCATTCACAGGCTATAAAGTGGAGTTACTGTGTATTTTGTAGGTGAATGTGGTACCCAATATGTGCATTGCAATATCCTGCAGCAATAGCTTTGGCTACAGGTCTCCCAGGGAGCTGGACTTGGGTGTTTCAGATCCAAGATGGGGGTTGGGATCAGAGAGGGTGGAGGGCACGGTTGGCAGGATGGTGATCGAAGGCACGGTCGAAGAGGAGAGTGTTGAATGGCTCTTGAAGGAGACAAGGGACGGGGTGAGGCGGAGGGACTGCAGGATGGAGTTCCAGAGGGTGGGATGAGAGTGGCTGAAGGCCCGTCCACCATTGGTGGGACGGGCGAGGCAGGGGAGTGAAGCAGGCAGGTTGGTAAGGGATAAGGAGGTCACAGAGGTAGCCATGGAGGCCTTTGAAGGTGACGACCAAGATCTTGAACTGAATCCTTTGTGTGATGGGAAGCCAGTGGAGTCGGGCGAGGATGGGAGTGATGGGGTCATGGAGCCTGGTGCAGGAAAGGACACGGTCTGCAGAGTTCTTGATGATCTGCAGCCTATGGAGTGGAGCCTCGATGTTATGAATGCGAGTATGAGGGTTTCGGTGGCCTACAGTGTGAGTCTGGCGGAGCCGGGTGATGTTGTGGAGGTAGGGGAAGGCAGAGCAGGACATGGCACAGTTGTGGGGTAGAAAGGATAGTTGAGCCTCAAACAAGATGCCAAGGTTCCGGACTGACTCAATAAGATGAAGTGTGCATCCTTGGATGGTGATACTGTCAGTGCCTGAGGTTTCTTCAGCTAAATATTGATAAGACAAAGTCGTACTTTTTGGCTGTCATCAACGTCTTCAATCGCACAGTTCTCATCTCCTCCACCTACCCGACCTGCCCCTAAAACTCTCCGAACCTGTACACAACCTAGGCGTCAGGTTCGACCCCCAATTATCCTTTCTCCCCCACATCCGGTCTCTCACCAGCACCGTTTTCTTCCACCTCCGACGCATCGCCCGTCTCTGCCAATATCTCACCCCAAATAACGTCGAAACCCTGGTCCATGCCTTTGTCATCTCTCGGCTGGACTATTCAAATGCCCTCCTCGCCGGTCTCCCCTCCACTACCATCCATAAAATCCAGGTTATCCAGAATTCTGCCGCCCGCATTCTTACCGGAACTAAACTCCGCTCCCTGATTACCCCAGTCCTTGCCAGACTGCACTGGCTGCCTGTCCCAGAGTGGATCGATTTCAAGATCCTCACTCTTCAAATCCCTCTACTCCTCTGCACCTCTCTGACCTCCTCTCTCCTCACAACCGTTGCCTTCGCTCCACCGGGTCTGGCCTCCTCCTTGTCCCCCGAATCCTCCGCTCCACCGTCGCAACGTCGGCGGCCGTGCCTTTAGCCACTACACCCCGAGGCTCTGGAACTCCCTTCCTCTCTCCCTTCGCCTCGTCCCCTCTTTTCCTACTTTCAGGTCTCGGCTAAAGACCTTTCTTTTCGACCGCGCTTTTGGTCACCCTATTCCCCCTCCCCCTGGCTCTGCCCTGGGATCCGTTATTGTGAAGCGCTTTGAGATGCCATCTGGCATGGAGGGTGTTATATAAATCCAAGTTGTTGTTGTTGTAGGCTCTGATAGGAGCCAGTCATTAGGGCTTCAGTCTTGGTGACGTTCAACTGAAGAAAGTTAGCTCTATCCAGCACTTGAAGTCTGATAGACATTCTGTCAGGACAGCAGTGGTCCTGGAGTCAAAGGTGGCGGCAGAGAGATAGAGTTGGGTGTCATCTGCATACATGTGGATATTGACCCCATGTCTGCGGATGATGTCACAAGATGGAGCATATGGATATTGAAGAGGAGGGGACGAAGGACAGAGCCCTGAGGAACACCGCATGAGATGGTACGTGTGCTAGAGGAGAAGCCATTTGTGGAGATGAAGTGGAGACGATGTGAGGTACGATCTGAGAGGAAGGAGCAAAGCTGGGAGGCAATGACTCGTTCCAGGACCTTGGAAAGAGAGGTTGGAGATGGGGTGGTAGTTTAGAATAGAAATGATGACGGACGTTTTTAGATGGGTGGAATGGTGCCAGTGGATAGGGAGAGGTTTATGATGTCTGTGAGTAGAGAGGCAAGGAGGTGGAGCTGGGAAGTAAGGAGAGGGGTAGGGATGGGGTTGAGGGAGCAGGTGGTCGGTTTCATGCGAGTTATAATGGTGATGAGAGAGGAGTGGGAGACAGGTTCGAAGATGCGGAGGGAGGGATGGATAGGGGCCAGGTTGTGAGGGGGAGATGGGGAGCGGGTAGCAGACGGAAGGGCAGAGGCAGCTAAGCAGATCCCCTCAACTTTGGTTTTGAGCAAGTCCAGCATCTCCTCGCAGTTGGCATTGGAGGTGAGGTGTCGGACGGTGGGCGGAGGAGCCAGATGGCGATGGAGAAGAGTAGCCTGGGTTGTCCTTGGCCTCCAAGATTGTCTTGGAGTAGAATAATGATTTAGCGGAGGCGATGGTGGAGCTGTAAGATTTAATAAGGTTCAGCCAGATCTGCCAATGGACAGTTAAGTTGGATTTGAACCGGGTTAGAATCCTCGCTTGCAAACGAGAGGACCCGAGTTCGATACCTGAGCAGGGCGAAATGTTAGGCAAGTTTCCTTATGCCACACAGCTCTGTTCACCTAGTTGTAATTAGGAACCCGGTTGTTAGTCGATTGACGGGTCGCATTTCTGAGGGTACAGACCTCCACAGATCAGATCAGACACATTCAGGAAAGAGGACAGGATTAGGATTTGGAGCTTTTGTTTGGTCGGACAATCCAGCACTGTTTGTGAGACACTGCTTTGCGTTTACGTTTCCTCCATATAATATATACATTGAATTAATTTTGCAGTATATTCTGTGAAGTGCTTTGAGGCGTCTCAAGCGCAAGGCTTATTATTATGGTTATTATAATGTTCACTCTCTCCCCCTGGAGCTACGCATCCTGTTTAACTAATTCTGGAGACTATTAGGCGCAGGTTGACAAGAGCCAAGACTTGGAGACCCCAGAGGGTAACTGCTGGAATCTAACCAGCTAAAACCACATAGCTTGCCATTGATAGCACTGTTTGGCAAGCTTTATGTCATTTGTCCAGCTTGATTCACCCCACCTGTTACCTCTCCCCAAGGAGACAGCTACAGTGGAGGAGCTACAACAACTGGCATTTATAAAGCAACCTAGATGTAGGATAACATCTCAGAGTGCTTGACAGGGACAGGTTTAGTGTGGATGACGAGGTAGTCAGATGGGATTTAAAGGTAGATATGATACAATACAAAGTTATATTTACACCCCAGGAAGACGCCCCAAGGCCCTGCATATTCAGGGATTTGGACCTCAGTTGGGGGGTTAGGATCAGGGAGGGTAGAGGGCAGGGAGGGTGGGGGTAAGAGGGTGGCCAAACAGGAGGATCTTGAGACAAAAGACAAAAGGTGTCTTGCAAGCCGACAGATTGAGGCAGGGAGTTCCAGAGTCTAGTGTTGAAGGCACGGCCACAGATTGTAGTGAGGAGTGGTTGGGTCGCGCAGCAGACATGTGCAAGCTGAGTGTAGGGACAGAGGGGTGATGTCCGAGATCAGAGAGGATGTGAAGAGATTTGTAGGTGACGGTGAGGATCTTAATGTGGAATCCTGTAGCTCAGTGTTTAGAGCATTCACCTCGCAAGTGAGAGGACCTGAGTTCAATTCCTGGCAGGGCGAAGCGTTGGGCAAGTTTCCTTACTCCACACACCTGTTTACCTAACAGTAAGTAGGAACCCAGTTGTTAATTGATTGGTGGATCGCTTTTCCGGGGGTAAAATAATCCCCTTAAAAAAATAATAATTTGTTCACTTAATCCACGACTGCTTGTGGGGAGTTCCTGATACCTGCCATCCACCTACTGAGGGCTCAAACACGTACTTATCGGATATCAAATGGCTAACTAGTGATTATCCTCCTTGGGAGGAGGTAAGTGGGGATCTCCTCCAGCTCATTTACAAAGTCCAGGATAAGCAGTGAGGTGAATTTGTGGCAAATACGGGAAGCAGCTGCAGGGAGGGAGGACTCTGGCCTACACTGATCTGTCACTAAGCACTTGGAGTTGGAAGCGGCTTCACAGAGGGCATGTCTGTTTGCCAGGGCCCCTCACATGAGGACCTGGATTTGGCAACTAGTGCTGAGTAAACCTGGAACAACAAGGGGAGTCCTTTCTGGGGGTAATAATTCCTTCAAAAAATAATAATAATTTGGTCACTCAATCCATGACTGTTTGTGGGACACTGCTGTGTGCAATTGGCTGCCGAATTTCACCCACAAAATATACAGTCAATTCACTTTACAGTATATTTTGTGAAGCACTTTGAGACATCTTGAAGATGTGATAAGGCATTATATCAAATGCAAAGATGATTATATATTACAAGCTATAATATAATAATAATACTTGATTTGATATAGCGCTTTTCACGTCTTCTCGACGTTTCAAAGAGCTTCACAGAATAGACTGTAAAGTGAATTGCCTGTATATTTGTGGGCGAAACGCAGCAGCCAATTGCGCACAGCAGTGTCCCACAAACAGTCATGGATTGAAAATGACCAATTTATTATTGTTTTGTTTTGGAGGGATTATTATTAGGCTCTGTGTGGAGTAAGGAAACTTGCTCAAGGATTCGTCTTGCCTGGAATTGAACCCCGGTGTCTCGCTGTACCCATTGCAGATTCACTTGCAACCAAAGAATCCAATATGGAATGTAGATTGACACACAGACAGACATTTCATCTTTATCTTTACTCTTTACTCAGCTGGGAGGACTCCTGTGGGAGGATTAATTTTGGCCATGCTGTTCTTTGAGTGGGCAACTCATTTTGGCATACTGTTGCATATATAATGTATAATTTACAATCACTGGGATGTCATCCCGACGTGAAAGGCGCTTTTATAATTGTAATTTTATTGTTGCCGCGAGCTTAGTTTCGCTTGTGCTCTTTATTTTGTTCCCACCGCCGCTTGGCTACGTGCGTACTCTGTACCACTTTCAGCCAGTGCAGCCACAAGACGTAACTGCAGTGTGCGCGTGCGTACAGACGGAGGTGCGTGGTGCGTGGTGATGTACGATGCCACAGCACCGCTTTGATTCGGCGGCCACCAGGTGTAACTGCAGCGAAAAACGCAAAACTGAAATACATTTTAGGTCATAACTCATGAATGATAGGAGATATCCAAAAACAATATGCCCATGTCACTCCCAGATCAAGAACTTTCTGAAGAGTATAAATCATGTCTCTATGTCAATCGGTTATGGGGATCTTTCTTGAAGCGCAGACAGACATTGTCGTTTTATTAGTATAGATTAAGAGGGAGAATGTAGATGAGAATAAAGTGGGGCCAAGCATAGAGCTCTGAGATACCGTCAGTGACCGTGCAAGGAGGAAAAACCATTGTAAGCAGTAGGCTGTACAATATTTCTGTTTCCTTCACGCAGGGTAATGTAATCTGCACCATTGACTCCAATCAAATAGCAATTTTATAACCTCTTTAGGCTCCTCTGCAATATACTTAAAGATGCAAAAATAAATCTGTTTCACCTTCTTTGCCTTTCTTGTCTCACTGTCAGTGCTCTCATTCTGCTCACAAACCAGAGTTACGTTATTGAGCACCTCGAGGAAGATGAACAAGGGCGCCACCTGATGTATAAACCTGAACAACTCAAATCAAAAGAGCGCAGATGTAGCCTCAGACACTCATTCCCTGAGGTGGCCAAAAACTCTATTGAGCATTCACATCGGGTAAGCATCACGTTTGATGTCTGATTGACACAGCATATTGGTAGGTTTGAGGAGCTTTGTGTTGCAGGTCATCGATCGGGTGACAGTGACAGCAATATGTAATTTAGCACAGGACATAAACAACGTTAAATCAAAGAAAAACACTGAAAAGAAAGGAGCTGTCATGTTCTAATAACAATAAAATAATCCTTGCATTTGATGTAGCGCCTAATCACGTCTTTGAGACGGCACAAGGTGCTTCACAGAATATGTAAATGGTAGTGACTGTATATTGCACCCAGCAGTGTCTCACAAACAGTCGATTCAGTGATCAAATTATTATTGTTTGATGCGGGGGAGGGGGGGGGGAGATTATTACCCCAGGAGGACGTCCTCCCAACATGAAAGGCGCTGTGTAAATGTAATTTTGTATCGTATTGCCCAACGTTTCGCCCTGCCTGGGAATCGAACCCAGGTCCTCTCACTTGCAAGGCGAGCATGCTAACCACGAAACTGCAGGACTAAACAAAGTCTAAAAGGTTGCTTTGAGATACCGCTCTCCTTCTTCCCCTTCCAGCCAGGCTAAGATAGGTGTTTGGGCAGGACAAGATGAAATTGGTTAAAGTGCCTTTTACATCTGAACCTTTTGTATTCCATTCATTATATACGTGATGTGGTGAATGTAATGCCTGTGAATATTACTCCAAACCTGCTTTAAAGTCATTCACTTTTTTTCAGCTAAAAAGGAGTCTGAGCACAGAGGTGAAGCACATTGAGCTGGTGCTAGTTGCCGACAATGCAGAGGTACATAAACCATATACAATGCACAAGCTATCACTGCTTCCAAATACAATGTGGGCAGGGGTGGTGTGGGCATAAGTGGGAGGGCTATACTGCGTGGGCTGGATTGGAAGGGGTGCATGTGGAATTGAGATGGGTGTGTTGTGTATGTGTGGGGGGAGGGGTGTGCTGTGTGTGGGGAGGGGTGGAGGAGTGTGCTGTGTGTGTGGGGAGGGGTGTGCTGTGTGTGTAGGGGGGATATCCTAAGGCGCTGGACAGTCAGGGATCAGGACCTGAGCTGGGGGTTTGGATCAGGAGAGGTGGAGAACATGTAATCTGCTGACCACATTGCCGTATATCATGTGATTCCTTATTTCAGTATCGCAGTGCATTTCACAGCAAACGAAAAGTTATCAATCGCTTGGTCAATGCTGCTAATTACGTAGATTTGGTGAGTTTGAAAAGCTTTACTGAAATTGCTGGATAGATGGGGATAGAGCTGCTACGATGGGGATAGAGCTGCTATGAGAGGTTTTAGGTGACTTTAACCACTTTGCAGGCCCAGGCATCAGCCGTCACAAATTTGGCCATAAAATTGCTCTCTCTTTAAGCAGTGGTGAATAGTACACAGAGATGTGAAATAATAAAATCTGTACAACCGTGAGATGGTGTGTTTGTGCTTGTGTAACACTGAGACTGTGTGTGTGTGTGAATCATAGAATTATTCAGCACAGAAGGAGGCCATTTGGCCCATCGTGCGCCTGCAAACTTGTCCTCCTCAAATAATTATCTATTTCTCTCATAAACGTTGTTATTGATTTGGCTTCAACCTCCCTTTCAAGCAATGCATTCCAGATCCAAACACACCACTGTGTGAAAAAATTTCTCCTCACCTCCATTTCTTTTAAAACCTATTTTAAATCAACCCACCCGCCAGTGGAAATAGTTTCTCCTTGTTCACCCAATCAAATCCCCTCATAATTCTGAAAACTTCTATTAAGTCTCTTCTTAACCTTATTTGTTCCAAGGAGAATAATCCCAGCTTCTCTATCCTCTCCTGATAACTGAAGTCCCTCATTCCTGGTACCATCCTGGTAAATCTCCTTTGCACCTTCTCCAATGCCTTAACGTCCTTCCTAAAGTGTGGGGCCCAGAACTGAACACAGTCTCTCGCTGAGCCCTAACCAGTGTTTTGTAAAGATTTATCATAAATTCCTGACTTGTGTATTCTATGCCCCTATTTATAAAGCCTGGTATCCCATATGCTTTATTACAGCTTTAACTACCTGTCCTGCCACCTTCAAAGATTTGCTTATTTGAAAGCCCAGTTCTCTCTGTTCCTTCCCCCCCTTTAAGATTGTACCATCAGCTTATATTGCCTCTCCTCATTCTTCCTCCCCAAATGCATCACTCCGCATTTCTCCACATTAAACTTCATCTGCCACGTGTCTGCCCATGTTACCAGTCAGTCTATGTTCTCTATCCTCCTCACTGTTTACTACTTTTCCTAATTTAGTATCACCTGTAAACTTGGATATTGATCTCCCTATACCCAAGTCCAGGTCATTTATTTAGATCAAAAACAGCAGTGGTCCGAATACCGACCCCTGGGAGACACCACTGCACACTTCCCTCCAGTCAGAAAAACAACTGTTCACCACCACTCTCTGCTTTCTGTCTCCCAACCAGTTCTGTATCCGCTGCTACTGTCCCTTTAATACCGTGGGCCTCTATTTTGCTTTCAAGTCTCTTATGTGGCACTTTATCAAACGCCTTTTGAAAATACTTATAAACTATATCAACTGCATTACCTTCATCCACCATCTCCGTTACTTCATCAAAAAGCTCTATCTGATTTGTTAGACGTGATTTGCCTTTAGCAAATCCATGTTGCATGTCCTTTATTAACCCATATTTTATGAGTAAAAATTTATTTTGTCCCGGATTATAATCTCTAAAAGTTTCCCCACTACTGACGTTAGGCGGGTAGTCAGTAGTAGGGAACTACTGACTACCCGCCTGTAGTTCCCGGGTTTATCCTTCTGACCCCTTTTTGTACAGAGTTGTAACATTTGCAACCGTCCAGTTCCCTGGCTCCACCCCTGATATCCAAGGATGATTGTGACCAGTGCCTCTATTATTTCTACCCTTACTTCCATCCCAACCGACTAGGTGACTTATCTATCTTGAGTACTATCAACCTTTTTTAATACCTCCTCTCGGTTTATTCTTATCTTATCCAATTTCTCTATCCTCTCCTCCAATACCGTGGTATTGGCTGCATCCTCTTCTTTTGTGAAGATAGATGCAAAGAACTCATTCAGTATGTCAGCCATGCCCTCTGCCTCCATAAGAAGATTTCCTCTTTGATCCCTAATTGGACCCACCCTACCTTTGACTTAACCTTTTTTTACACTAAACCTGATGATGTTGTGATCACTGTTGTCCAGATGCTCTCCTACTGAAACCTGCTCCACTTGCCCCATTTCATTCCCCAGGGAATATGTGTGTATAACAGTGAGACTGTGTGTGTGTGTGTGTGTGTGCATGTAACAGTGAGACATAGAAACAGGAGTAGGTTTGTTGTGGTTGTTGTAGGCCATTGAGCCCCTCAAGTCTGTTTCACCATCAAGGCTGATCTGCACCTCAAGTCCAATTACCTGCCTGACCTAATAAATATCTATCCACCTCAGTCTGGACAATGTGAATGGATCCAGCATTCACAGCCTCTCTCCACACAGGGGAGACAGTTCCAGATTTCCACTTCCCTTTGGGTGAAAAACTGCCTCCTAATTTCACTCCTAAATGGCCTAACACTAATTTTAAAAGGCTGGCCCCTTGTTCTGGATTCCCTACCAGAGAAATAGTTTCTGTATCTACCCTATCAAATCCCTTTATTATTTTAAACTTCTCAAATCAGATCACACCTCAACCTTCGAAACTCAAGGGGACACAGACCAAGTTTATGGAACCTGTCCTCATAATTTAACCCTTTAAGCCCTGGTATCATTCTGGTGAATCTGTTCTGCACCCCCTCCAGAGCCAATTTATCCTTCCTGAGGTGCGGTGCCCAAAACTGAACGCTGTACTCCAAATGGGGCCCTGTATAGTTGAAACATCATTTTCTCTCCTTTATATTCCAGGCCCCTTGAAATAAAGGCCAACTTCCCATTAGCCTTTTAGATAATTGTTTGTACCTGTGAGCTTGTATTTAGTGATGTGTGTACGTGGACACCCAAATCCCTTTGCTCCTCCACAGTTCTTAGTTTCTCAGTTTTTCACCATTTAGAAAATAATCTGTTTTCCTATTTTTGGATCCATAGGGATGACCTCACACTGAATTCAATCTGCCATGGTTTTGCTCACTCACAATCTATCTTAAGTCCCTGTATCCTCCTGCTCCCATCTACACAATTTACTGTGCCTCCTAACTTTATGTCATCTGCAAATTTCAATATAAAACTATTTTCAACACCTTGGGACATCCTCCCGACATGAAAGGTGCTATATAAATGTAATTTTGTTGTTGTTGACTATTCCTTCGTCCAAGTCATTTATTTATATATATATATGTGTGTGTGTGTGTGCATATGGAGACTGTGTGTGTAATTATACATGTAACAGTGAGATGGTGGTGTGTGCATGTTACAGTGAGATGGTGTGTGTGTGACACTGAGAGGTTATGTTTGTATGTGACACCGAGAGGCTGAGTGTGTGTGTGACACTGAGAGGCTGTGTGTGTGTGTGACAGTGAGAGGCTGTGTGTGTGTGAGTGAGAAGCTGTGTGTGTGACACCGAGAGGCTGAGTGTGTGTGTGACACCGAGAGGACAGGCTGGATTCTGTTCAATTGTGGAGTGAGGGGTGGATGTGTCTTTGTATAAGATGGTGGAGGTGATCAGGGCTAAGATTGTATTCTTCCAAACTGCCTTCATTCAACCTGACGTAGAGCGTGACTTGACTCACTAGTTTTACAGACCGCTATCCATCCGAATCGCACTGATTGGAGTAGAGGTTTGGACAGTAGATCAGATCCCTGTTGATACAAACGCTCTGGGAATACTCAAACGCTTCCTCCAGTGGAGAAAGTTCAACCTTCTGCCCAGACTGTACAACGACAATGCTCAGCTAGTCATGTAAGGACATCTCTCCCAATCCGTGTTTCTCTCCCCGTCTCAGCACACTCACTCCCTCTCCCAGCCCAGCCCTCTCATTCCCAGCCCCAGCCCCAGCAAGCTCACTCCCCGTCCCAGCGCTCTCACTCCCCGTCCCAGCGCTCCACTCCCCGTCCCAGCGCTCCACTCCCCGTCCCAGCCCGCTCGCTCCCCGTCCCAGCGCTCTCGCTCCCCGTCCCCGCCCGCTCGCTCCCCGTCCCAGCCCTCTCGCTCCCCGTCCCAGCCCGCTCGCTCCCCTTCCCAGCGCGCTCGCTCCCCGTCCCTGCCCGCTCGCTCCCCGTCCCAGCCCTCTCGCTCCCCGTCCCCACCCGCTCGCTCCCCGTCCCAGCCCTCTCGCTCCCCGTCCCAGCCCGCTCGCTCCCCGTCCCAGCCCGCTCGCTCCCCATCCCAGCGCGCTCGCTCCCACCCCCAGCGCGCTCGCTCCCACCCCCAGCCTCAGCCCGCTCCCACCCCCAGCGCGCTCGCTCCCACCCCCAGCCCGCTCCCAGTCCCAGCCCCAGCCCGCTCACTCCCTGTCACAGCGCGCTCGCTGCCCCAGCCCGCTCACTCCCTGTCCCAGCGCGCTCGCTGCCCCAGCCCGCTCGCTCCCTGCCCCAGGGCGCTCGCTCCCTGCCCCAGGGCGCTCGCTCCCTGCCCCAGGGCGCTCGCTCCCTGCCCCAGGGCGCTCGCTCCGGCCCCAGCCCGCTCGCTCGCTCCCGGCCCCAGCCCGCTCGCTCGCTCCCTGCCCCAGCCCGCTCGCTCGCTCCCTGCCCCAGCCCCGCTCGCTCCCTGCCCCAGCCCGCTCGCTCGCTCCCTGCCCCAGCCCGCTCGCTCGCTCCCGGCCCAGCCGCTCGCTCGCTCCCGGCCCCACCCGCTCGCTCGCTCCCGGCCCCAGCCCGCTCGCTCGCGTCCCGGCCCCAGCCCGCTCGCTCGCTCCCGGCCCCAGCCCGCTCGCTCGCTCCCGGCCCCAGCCCGCTCGCTCGCTCCCGGCCCCAGCCCAGTCCCAGCCCTAGCTCGCTCGCTCCCGGCCCCAGCCCGCTCGCTCGCTCCCCGGCCCCAGCCCGCTCGCTCGCTCCCGGCCCCAGCCCGCTCGCTCGCTCCCGGCCCCAGCCCGCTCGCTCGCTCCCGGCCCCAGCCCGCTCGCTCGCTCCCGGCCCCAGCCCGCTCGCTCGCTCCCGGCCCCAGCCCGCTCGCTCGCTCCCGGCCCCAGCCCGCTCGCTCGCTCCCGGCCCCAGCCCGCTCGCTCGCTCCCGGCCCCAGCCCGCTCGCTCGCTCCCGGCCCCAGCCCGCTCGCTCGCTCCCGGCCCCAGCCCGCTCGCTCGCTCCCGGCCCCAGCCCGCTCGCTCGCTCCCGGCCCCAGCCCGCTCGCTCGCTCCCGCCCCAGCCCGCTCGCTCGCTCCCGGCCCCAGCCCGCTCGCTCGCTCCCGGCCCCAGCCCGCTCGCTCGCTCCCGGCCCCAGCCCGCTCGCTCGCTCCCGGCCCCAGCCCGCTCGCTCGCTCCCGGCCCCAGCCCGCTCGCTCGCTCCCGGCCCCAGCCCCGCTCGCTCCGCCCCGCCCGCTCGCTCCCTGCCCCTGCCCGCTCGCTCCCTGCCCCTGCCCGCTCGCTCCCTGCCCCTGCCCGCTCGCTCCCTGCCCGCTCGCTCGCTCCCTGCCCGCTCGCTCGCTCCCTGCCCGCTCGCTCCCTGCCCGCCCGCTCGCTCCCTGCCCCTGCCCGCTCGCTCCCTGCCCCTGCCCGCTCGCTCGCTCCCGGCCCGCTCGCTCGCTCCCGGCCCCAGCCCGCTCGCTCGCTCCCGGCCCCAGCCCGCTCGCTCGCTCCCGGCCCCAGCCCGCTCGCTCGCTCGCTCCCTGCCCGCTCGCTCGCTCCCTGCCCGCTCGCTCGCTCCCTGCCCGCTCGCTCGCTCCCTGCCCGCTCGCTCGCTCCCTGCCCCCGCTCCGCTCCTCCCCCGCCCGCCGCTCCCGGCCCCAGCCCGCTCGCTCGCTCCGGCCCCAGCCCGCTCGCTCGCTCCCGGCCCCAGCCCGCTCGCTCGCTCCCGGCCCCAGCCCGCTCGCTCGCTCCCGGCCCCAGCCCGCTCGCTCGCTCCCGGCCCCAGCCCGCCCTCGCTCCCGGCCCCAGCCCGCACCCTCGCTCCCGGCCCCAGCCCGCACCCTCGCTCCCGGCCCCAGCCCGCACCCTCGCTCCCGGCCCCGGCCCGCTCGCTCCCGGCCCCGGCCCACTCGCTCCCAGCCCCAGCCCGCTCGCTCTCTGACATCGTTATTGTGTTATTGTGTGAATTGTGTTTGTTTCATAGGGGAAATACATATGGAAATGTCACAGAACAACCAGCTCAGTTCAGCTCCATGTGCTCGTCGGATTACTCGGGAGGTATTGCTTTGGTGAGCGTCACATTGTTTGTACGTGTTGTACTCTTTAAAGAAGTGACCTATTTGCACATTGCGTGCATATTCCTAGAACTAACCATCTTATGTGTGGATAGCATTGTGCATATGGCTGTAGCTTAGTGGTCAGAGCGCTCGCATCACAAGCAAAAGGGCCTGGGTTTGATTCGCAGGCAGGGTAAAATGTTAGGCATGTTTCCTTACTCCACACGCCTCTGTTTACCTAGCAGTAAGTGGGAACCCAGTTGTTAGTTAATTGGCCCATCGCTCAAAAAATATACAGTCAATTCACTTTACGGTATATTTTGTGAAGCGTTTTGAGATGTCTAGAAGACATGATAAGGCGCTATATCAAATGCAAGAATTATCATTGTTATAATTATTATCTTCTTGATTGTTTCTCCCTAAATGACTTTCTTTTTCTAGGACAATACAGCTGACAGTTTAGGGATTGCTTCTAATTTAGCCCATGAAATTGGACACAATTTAGGAATGGGCCACGACTCCCCAGCTCCCCTCTGTGTTTGTGCAGACAGGAAAGCAGGCTGCATCATGGCTGAAATCCAAGGGTGAGTAAGATGTAGAAATTAGTTATTGTCCACATTTGTCTGATTATATGTAGACCAGAGCCAAAATACTTGTGATCCTTAACCTTCAGATCAGCTGAGCAAGATGGAATCCATCCACCT
Organism: Callorhinchus milii; assembly: GCF_018977255.1. NCBI lineage: Eukaryota > Metazoa > Chordata > Chondrichthyes > Chimaeriformes > Callorhinchidae > Callorhinchus > Callorhinchus milii. The sequence continues at coordinate 8,284,992 of NW_024704742.1, read as the reverse complement.
CGGCTCTTGCCAACATCTCCTTGCCCATCTGCATTCAATTCCCGGGTGGGACAGGGCAAAACCTTTGGTAAATTTCCTTGCTCCACACTCTGTTTACCTCGCAATAACTAGGAACCCTTAATTAACTTAGTCGATTGCTGTTGTTGTCAACAGTCATGTTATCAATGCCAACCGCCTGCTCGCTGGTCTTCTCAACTCTGCAGATTATTCAGAACTCTGCAGCTCGTGTCCTCTCCCGCACCAGGCTCCACAAGCCCTATCATCCCCATTCTTGCCCGGCTTCACTGGCTCCCTATGCCTCAGAGAATTGAGTACAAAACCCTTGTACTCATCATCAAAGTCCTCGTTGGTCTTGCTCCCCCTATTTCTCAGACCTCCTAACTACATACCAGCCTGTCTGCTCCTTCCGCTCGGCGACATCCGCCTGCTTCCGGTCCCCCGCACTTCCTGCCCCACCATTGGTGGTCAAGCATTCAGCATCTCTGCCTCACACTCTGGAACTCTATCCCGCAATCTCTCTGCCTCACCCCATCTCTTGCCTCCTTCAAGTCTCATCTAAAGAAGTTCCTTTTCAACCGTGCCTTTGGCCATCCTCCCACCCATCCCCCCTCCCCCTGACCTCCACCTCTCCTGACCTTAACTCATATCTTGGGTCTGAAAACCCACTGACTATACAGCGGCCTGGGAAATCTTTCCTACGTGAAAGGCGCTATACAAGTATAATTTGTTGTTGTTGATTGGTGTATCCTCTCGCAAGGCGAGTGCTCTAACCACTCAGCTGCAGGACTTCACTATCCTCTGAGGGTGGAAGAAGGAGAGAGCACTGTGATGGAAGTCCAGACCAACAAAAACAACAACAAATGACAACAATAACTTATATTTACAAAGCATCCCTCATGCTGTGTAGCGTCCCAGAGCACTTGACAGTGACGGAGCACAACACTGAGCTGGAGGGCGGGGGAGGTGACCGTAGGTTAGGTCAAAGAGGAAAGTCTTCCGGAGCAATCTGAAGATGGGGAACTATGGGGAAAGGTGGAGGGATAGATTAAGAGTGTTCCAGAGTTTTCTGGCATAGTGGCTGAACCCACGGCCACCAATGGTGGAATGGAGGTCACAAGGGATATGCAGGAGGTCGGAGCCAGTCGAGCAGAGGCAGCGGATGGTGGGGAAGCAGTTTGGAGAGATAGGGATATGCCAGGAATGTGAAAATGAATGTGAGGACCTTGAAATCAACCCATTCAGTGATAGAACTGCTGTGATGGGGGTACGGAGTTTAATATGGGTGAGTATGTGGGCAGTGTGAGTTTGCGGGTGGTGAATTACATTTGTATAGTGCCTTTCACCTCGGGCGGACATCCCAGGCCAGACAGCCCCACACGGGCATCTGGCATTGGGGAACCAGTTCATCGCTAACAATGCATTCACGAGCAGCTCCTTTGTCTCTAACTGCCTCAATGCCTTCTTTTAGTCTTCAACCACCACAAGTTTTCAGCAGCTGCAGCAGAGATAGTCTGCAGCGCAGCCTGGCTCGAGGTGTTGGGATGTGCCTGTTTAACCTGCCGGACCCTGAATTGCTGGTGCGAGGAAAATGTGGAAACTTATATGTGGATCCAGGGGAAGAGTGTGACTGTGGAAAGCCTGAGGTAGGCCGGGTGTGTGTCTGTGGGAATTAGTCACTCTCTGATTTCAGCACTGTGAAACACTTTGAGACGATGGATTTTCTCGAGTCCAAAGACGAGGCGATGCGCTCTGTTGCCTCTACGCCCTCTACCGCCACCCAGTTCCCACCTCTTGTTCACCCCATCCCTCCCTCCCCACTTTTGACCCTGTCTCTCCCTCTTCGCTCACCTCCATCATTTTCCGTATGAAACCCACCATCTGGTTCCATGACTTCCCTCTCCTAACCTCCCAACTCCACCTCCTTGCCCCCCTCCCCCACTAACAGACCTTGTTTAACCTCTCCCTGTCCACTGGCACTGTACCGTCCCCCTAAAGACAGCCTACCCTAAAAAAAAACTTCCCTTTCCGCTTTTCCCCACCTCCACAACATTGCCCACCACTGCCTCTCACCGCAGGCCGCTGAGACCTGATCCTTGCTTTCATCACGCTCAGCTTGACTACGCCAACTGCCTGCTCGCTGGACTTCCCAACTGTTCCCTTCACAGATTGTTCAGAACTCTGCAGCTCGTGTCCTCCCCCAAACCAGGCTTTGTGAACCAATCACCACCGTTCTTCACCGAATTCACTGGGTCCCTATTCCTCAGAAAATCGAGTACAAAACTATAGTTTTCACCTTCCCGGTCTTGCTCCCCCCTACCTATCCGACCTCCTAACCCCATATCAGCCTGTCCACTCCCTCCACTCGGCGGACAGGCTATTCCAGGTCCCCCGCGCTTCCCACCCCACCATCGGTGGTCAGGCATTCAGCATCTTTTCCCCCACACTCTAGAAATCTATCCCGCAATCTCTCCAGCTCAACGCCTTTCTAGCCTCCTTCAAGTCTCATCTAAAGACCTTCCTCTTCGACCGTGCCTTTGGCCACTCTCTTACCCCCAACCCGCCTGCCCTCCAACCCTCCTGGCCCCAACTCTCAAGCTCAGGTCCAAAAAACTCTGACTGTCCAGCACGCTGGGAGGTCTTTTCGGCGCTATACAAATGTAATTTGTTGTTGTTGTCTCGAAGATGTGATAAGGCGCTATATCAAATGCAAGGACTATTATAGTGTCTGGAAGCATGTGGGCACCCCCAGTGATCCCGAGCTGGCTGAGCGAAGGGGAATGGCCATAAGCAGGTTGGGGAGGTAGGGAGGTGATTTGTAGGTCAGTGAGGATCTTGATCTGACTCAGAAGTGAGAGAGAACTCTACCAAGTGAGCAAGGATGACACATGCTTTGAGTACTGATTGAAAGGCTGTTCCTGTGGATGTGTGTGTGTCTAACAATCTCCTGCTCATACCTTAGGAATGTACCGATCCCTGCTGTGTGGCAGCTATTTGTCAGCTCTGGCCTGGGGCAAAATGTGCCTCAAATGACGTGTGCTGTAAAAACTGCAAAGTAAGCTTTTCTTACAATTCTCTGTCTCCTCCCGTGCTACACACATGTGCCCAGAGACCCCGCTCACTGCTCTCCCCGCTCACTGCTCTCCCTGCTCACTGCTGTCCCTATGTACCCCTCACTGCTGTCCCTGTGTACCTCTCACTGCTGCCCCTGCTCACTGCCGTCTCTGTGTACCGCTCACTGCTGTCCCTGCTCACTGCTGTCCCTGTGTACCGCTCACTGCTGTCCCTGCTCACTGCTGTCCCTGTGTACCGCTCACTGCTGTCCCTGCTCACTGCTGTCCCTATGTACCCCTCACTGCTGTCTCTGTGTACCGCTCATTGCTGTGTACCGCTCACTGCTGTCCCTGTGTACCGCTCACTGCTGTCCCTGTGTACCGTTCACTGCTGTCCCTGTGTACCGCTCACTGCTGTCCGTGTGAACCGCTCACTGCTGTACCTGTGTACCCCTGACTGCTGGCCCTGTGTACCCCTGACTGCTGGCCCTGTGTACCCCTCACTGCTGGCCCTGTGTACCCCTCACTGCTGGCCCTACAGAAGGAGGGGAAGGAGCAAGACGGAGGGATTGAGGGAGCACGTTCCAGAATTTTGGGGTATAGCGGCTGAAAGCATGGCCGCTGAGTGGGGAGCAAATGGGACGAGGGACAAGTAAGAGGCCGGAGCCAGTTGGGCGGAGGCAGCGGTGGTGGAGTGGGGGTAAGCAGGTTGGAGAGGTAGGGAGATGCGAGGGCATGAAGTGATTTGAAAACGAGTGAGGATCTTGAGATCGTTACATTTGATGACAGTGGAGCCTGGCGAGGACTGGTAAAAAAGGCACGTTTTACCTCATTGCACGTTGATATGTGAATATGGCATTTAGTGATTGTGTGTGTAACCCGGCTTACAGTTTGTGAAAGCTCGCAGAGTGTGCAGGGAGCCAATCAGCGAGTGTGATTTCCCCGAGTATTGCACTGGAACCTCGGCCCACTGTCCCACCAACCAGTACAAAAAGAACTTTTATCCGTGCGACAACGGAAATGCTTACTGCTACAATGGAGCCTGCCGCACACTGCAAAGCCAGTGCAGGGATATCTGGGGACCTAGTGAGTATCCAACCCACAGTGAGAGACACATACATGCACTGAGGGGCGCGCGCGCGCGCACACTCAGGGGCACGCACACTGAGGGGCACACGCGCACGGGATGAAGGACGCCATATAAATGTTGCTCTGTAACTCGTTTCTCCTCCAGTTACTTCCTTTCTCTCTCTTTAGATGCTACTCCCAGTCCCCTCATTTGCTACTGGTACATGAACAAATTAGGAAACAAGTTTGGAAACTGTGGGCGAAAGGATGATGGTTCCTTTGTGAGCTGCCCAATAAAGTGAGTGTGAGAAGAGGTGTCGTCTGTAGTGGCATCACTGAATAGATATTGGGCTTTGTAAACCGTAGATATAATAATAATTTTTGCATTTAATACAGTACCTTATCACATCTTCGAGACATCTCAACGAGCTTCACAGAATATACTATAAAGTGAATTCACTGTGTATTTTATGGGCAAAACACGGCAGCCAATTGCGCACAGCAGTTGACCAAATTTTTAAAAATATTTTCTTTGGAAGGGATTGCTACCCCCGGAAAAGCGATTGGCCAATCGACTAACAATCAGGTTCCTATTTACTGCTAGTTAAACAGAGGAGTGTGGAGTAAGGAAACTTGCCTAAGATTTCGCCCTGCCCGGGAATCGAACTCCGGTCCTTTCGCTTGTGAGGGAAGCTGCTTTAACCACTGAGCTACAGAACTCCACGATGAGTGGAAATTGTTGTTGCCTTACCACCAATATGGGCATTAATTACATTAATTAAGGGAGAAAAGGTATAAATTATCAATGTCACATGTGCTGTTCACATCCTCAGAAACTCTACTCATCGTGAACATGTTTTTAACCTAAATGCATAGTCTAGGGTAAACGCTGTATATTCTGTGAAGCACTTTGAGACACCTTGAAGACATGGTAACATCAACAAGATTGCATTTGCATAGCGCTTTCATGTCGGGAGCACGTCCCAAGGCACTGGACAGAGTGTCAGCCCCGAGTTGGGGTCAGGGGGAGAAGGGAGGGGAGGGGAAGGCATGGTTGAAGATAATAATATATAAGGCGCTATATCAAATGCAAGGATTATTATCTTACAGCACAAAAGGAGGGCATTCAGCCCATCGTGCTTGTGCTAGCTCTTTGAAAGAACTACCAACTAGTCCCATTCCCCCGGCTCTTGCCCTAACTAGGCTCACTCTCCCCCCACTTACCCCAATTAGTCCCATTCCCCCACTCGTACCCCAACTAGCCACACTCCTCTGTTCTTACCCCAACTAGTCCCACTCCCCTGCTCTTACCCGGGAGCTCTGCATTTCCCCTCATCTCCCCGCTGGTTCTTTTGCCAATTATCTTAAAACTGGTTCCTCTGGTTACCAACCCACCTGCCAGTGGAAACAATTTCTCCATATTTTCTCTATTAAAACCTATTATTTGCAATTTTCCTGCAGAGATGTGAAATGTGGCAAACTTCAGTGCAGTAAAAGAGGAGCATCACTAATTCTTGGGGGAAGATCAGTATCCGTGGTATCTCGTTTTTCTAATACAGGCAAGAACTTTCAGTGCCATGGAACCTATTTCATGGGCGACATTGAAGGCATTGATATGGTGGCATCTGGTACACCTTGCGGTTCAGCAAAGGTAAATCTCCGTACCCCCATCACACCAGTCCTCGCCAGGCTCCACTGCCTCCCAATTACTGAACTGATCAATTTCAAGATCCTCTCACTCATTTTCAAATCCCTTCCTGCCCTTGCACCTCCCTGGACTATCTGCGTGAAGGTCGCTATAAATGCAAGTTGTAATGACAACGTTCTGTATCGGTTACAGATTCAGGCTTCGCAATGAGCTGATCCTCACATTCTTGTAACTTCCCTTTGTGGCAAATTCCTGATTGTAGCCAGGCTATTGATGAGACACACTAAGTAAATACTCCATGCAATCACCTTGTCTGTCTGAATCCACACAATCTGTAATCACTGTATCTCTTTCCTCAGGTGTGCTTCAAAGGTATGTGTCGCAATGTCAGGGTGTTCAGTGTGAACAAGTGCCATGCTTACTGCAGCGGCCATGGGGTGAGTACTGAGACATAGCTGAGCACTAGAGCTGAGATACGTCTCTTCCTCTGAAGAGCTGAGCGACAACAACAAATTATGTTTATCCAGCACCTTTCATATCAGGAGAAGGTCCAAAGGTGCTGGACATTCAAGATTTTGTACCTGAGCTCCTGTCAGCAGCTCCACGCCTCAAGCACTGACAGCAACACTATCCATGGATGGATGCACTCTCCATCTCAGCGAGTCAAGCAGTCCCTCAGTTGTGATTCAAACCCCACATCCATGCCCTGACCCATTCTCCTTCCCTACCTCTACAACATTGCCTGTCTCTGCCACTACCTCTCACCCCAGGCCTCCAAGACCCTCATCCATGTTTTCATTGCGCTCAGGCTCGACTATGTTAACTAGGCCTCCCCAGCTCTTCCCTCCACAAGCTGCAGATTATTCAGAATTCGGCAGCTTGTGTCCTCTTCTGCACCAGGATCCGTGACCCCATCATCCCCATCATTGCTCGGTTCTCTGGATCCCCATCCCCCAGAGGATAGAGTTCAATAATAATAATCCTTGCATTTGATATAGCGCTTTTCACGTCTTCTATACGTCTCAAAGCGCTTCACAGAATATTCTGTAAAGTGAATTGACTATTTTATGGGCGAAACGTGGCAGCCATTTGCGCACAGCAGTGTCCCACAAACAGTCGTGGATTGAAGTGACCAATTTATTATTTTTTTCTTGAGGGATTATTATCAGGCGTGTGGAGTAAGGAAACTTGCCCAAGGTTTCACCCTGACCTGCCGGGAATCGAACCCAGGTCTCTCACTTGCCAGGCGAGTGCTATAATCACTGAGCTACAGCACTCCAAGATCCTTGTCCTCACCTTTAAAGCCCTCCACAGTCTTGCTCATCCCTAACTCTGACCTACTGGGCAACCACTGGCCTGCTCCATGGCCCCCGCCTTACCTGCGCCAACATCAGAGGTCAGGCCTTCTGCCTTTGTGCCCCCACCCTCTGTAATGCAATCCTCCACCTCACCCTATCCCTTGCTTCTTCCCTGAAAACTCTTCTCAAGAACTTCCTCTTCGACTGAGCCTTCGATCTTCTTCCTACCTCCACCACCCCTTGCCCTCCACCCCCCTTGCCCTCCACCACCCCTTGCCCTCCACCCCCCCTTGCCCTCCACCCACCCTTGCCTTCTACATTCATGCCCTCCAACCCCCTTGTCTTCTGCCTCCCTTGCCCTTCGCCCCTCTTGACCTCTGCCCACCTTGCCTTCCCCCATCTTGCCCTCCACGCCATTTGCCCTCCACACTCCCTCACCCTCTGCCCCATCTTGCCCTCTACCCCTATTTGTCCTCCACCCCCTTGCCCTCCGCTTCCCATGTCTTCCACCCCCTTTGCCCTCCGTACCCCGTTTGCCCTCCATACCTCCCTTGTACTCTGTCCCCCCCTTGTACTCCGCGCCCCCTTACACTCTGCTCCCCGTTGCCCCCCCTTTCATTCCACCCCCCCCTTTACCTAGCAGTGACTAGGAACCCGTTTGCTAGTCCTTTGACTGAACGCTTTTCCAGGGGTAATACTCCCTTCAAAAGAAACAATTTTTAAAAATATATATTCTTATGTGGGCACTCAATCCATGAATGTTGATGCGCAATTGGCTGCTGCGTTTCGTTCACAAATATGCAGTCAACAGTGGTACAGTACCTTCTGTGAAGCGTTTGAGATGTCTCGAAGTCATGATAAGGCGCTACATGAAATGCAAGGATGATTATTATATTCATGGCCAGGCACTACATAAATGTAATTTGTTGTTGTTGCAGAGCTGAGGGACCTCTCTTCCTCCGTAGAGCTGGGAGTTTCATGGCCGGGGTATGAAGCGACCTCTGTGTTTTATTCTATTATTCTAGGTGTGTAACAACAATGACCGGTGTCACTGTGATCCTGGCTGGGCTCTGCCTAACTGCACCTTAGAGGGATCAGGCAGCAATGGGTTCCTGTTCCCTGAGTGGCCAGGTAAGGTAGAATGTCACTGGCGCAGCTTTGCATTGTTCACAATTCTTCAGTTCAGTCTGATTTTGGTTCCTCTGTATTCAGCAATCTGAATTTATCTACAAAAAAGTTATGTATGGTAGAAAAGATAATAATAATCCTTGCCTTTGATATATTGCCTTATCACGTCTTTGAGACGTCTCAAAGCACTTCACACAGTATACAGTAAAGTAGAATTCACTGTATATTTTGTGGGCGAAATGCAGCAGCCATGGACGGATTGAGTGGCCAAATTATTATTATTATTGTTTTGAAGGGATTATTACCCCCAGAAAAGTGATCTGCCAATAGACAACTGGGTTCCTACTTACTGCTAGGTAAACAGAGGCATGTAGGTTACGGAAACTTGCTTAACGTTTCGCCCTGCCGGGAATCAAACCCAGGTCCTCTCGCTTGCCAGGCAAGTGCACTAACCACAACATTACAGGGCTCCACGAGTGACAATCCTCTCATTTCATGCTGAGTGTTTCCCCAGAAGCTCACAGGGAGTTCTTGGTATCTGCCATCTACCTCGTGAGACTCAAACCCATGCTAAGGTATCAAATGAACAACTCGGTCCTAGCTGGACAAGTAGCGGGAAAACTTGGTAGATTGTGTTCTCAATGGCAAGCTTTGGGGTTTTTAGCTAGTTCAATTTCAGCACATTCTGTAGACAGCTCTTTCCAACCTATGCAGAATTAGGGTGTGTTCCTTCGGGGAGAGGGTACATTCCATTCTAGACACCAGGCTGATCAAAACAAAATGTTTTAGATGGTGTGCTAACTGGAGTGTGTGTATTCCATGCTTATTTGGTTTGTTTAATGGAGTCTTGTAGTTTAATGGTTAGAGCACTCGCCTTGCAAGCGAGAGGACCTGGGTTTGATTCCTGGGCAGGGCATAATGTTGGGCAAGTCACCTTACTCCACACAACTCTTGTTTACCTAGTAGTAAGTAGGAACCCACTTGTTAGTCGATTGACGGATCACTTTTGCCTTCAAAACAATAATAATAATAAACTAGTTACTCAATCCACGATTGTTTGTGGGACACTGCTGTGTGCAATTGGCTGCTGTGTTTCTGCCACAAAACATACACAGTCAGTTCACTTTACAGTATATTCTGTGAAGCGCTTTAAGACGTCTAGAAGATGCAATAAGGCACTGGAGTCCTGTAGCTCAGTGGTTAGAGCACTCACTTTGCAAGTGAGAGACCTGAGTTCAATTCCAGGCAGAGGGCAAAACCTTGGGCAAGTTTCCTTACTCCACACAGAGCCTAATAATAATCCCTCCAAAACCAAAAACAATAATAAATTGGTCATTTTCAATCTACGACTGTTTGTGGGACATTGCTGTGCGCAATTGGCTGCCGCGTTCGCCCACAAATATACAGTCAATTCACTTTACAGTGTGTTCTGTGAAGCGCTTTGGGACATCCTCCCGACGTGAAAAGCGCTATATCAAATGCAAGGATTATTATTATTATATACCAAATGCAAGGCTTATTATTTAATATTTCTTTCTTAATACAGCAGAAGAGTTAAGAACTGATCCTTCAGAAGTGATATCCAGAACATCAGCTACAACAGAAATCAATCATAAAGCACCCATTACCAGGCTGGGAGATGGTGAGCATAGCATCATAGAATCTTACAGGACAGAAAGAAGGCCATTCTTTGAAAGAGCTATCCAACTAATCCCACTGCCCCGCTCTTACCTTATAATTCTGCAAATATTTTCTTTTTAAGTACCTATCCAATTCCCTTTTGAAAGTTGTTATTGAATCTGTTTCCACTCCCCTTTCAGGCAGTGCATTCCAGACCATAACAACTCTCTGGGTAAAAAAATGTTTCTTCATCTCCCCTCTAGTTATTTTGCCAATTATCTTTCTGGATGATCTGCAGCCTATGGAGGATAGGACATAATATTCTTACGAACATTTCATGCAACTCCTGATACCCTATAATGAGAATGATCCCAGGGATGAGACGCTTTAGTGATGAGGAGAGATTAGGGAAGTTGGGTCTGTTTTCACTGGATCTGAGAAGGTTGAAAGGAGCTGATAGAGGTGGACACAATGGTGAGGGTTTAACAGAGTGAATAGGGAGAAGCTATCCCCACTGGCAAAGCAGTCAGTGATTACAAGATGTAGTTATGAGATACAATCAGTTGATTGATATAGTACCCTTCAAGCAGAGTAGGATCTTGGAGCGCTAAACAATGGTGGAGTTTGACGCTGAGCCAGGGAGAGAGGCGTGGTGACCCAACCATCAAAGAGTCTTCAGGTGGGATCTGAAAACGGGTAAAGAGGGGGCTAGTGGAGGGATTGAAACAGGGAGTTCCTGAGGTTTGGGGCGTAGTGGCTGAAAGCAGTTACCAGATGGTGGAACGGTGGCATCGGGGCACATGCAGACGGCTGGAGCCAGCTGAGTGGAGGGGACAGGTTGAGGACTGTATTGTAAGCAGATGAGGGAGGTCCTAGGGCATTGTTGGAATGTGAGGAACTTGACATTGATCCATTCTGTGACGGAGCTAAAGAAGCTGGGGTGGTCGGTGACAAAGCACAAAGTCAGCAGCTCAAGTTCTCTGAGAAGGGCTTTCCACATGTATAAATGTCAATTCATAGAATCATGGAATCTTACAGCATGTGCCTGTGCTGATCCATTCCGACCCATTCCCCCGATCCACCCGCCAGAGGAAATAGTTTCTCCCTATTACTCTTTATCAAAACACTCATAATTTTGGACAAATGGTGGTGCAGTATAAATGTCAATGTTTAATTTTTTTTTGCAGTCAGCTGGATGTCTGACACATGCAGAAACTCATCACCGTGCTCAAGAGTATCCAACCAATCTGAGATTTCCATTCATCCCACCTGCACATGAAAATCCCAGAGATAGATTGTTGGAATGGAATTGGCACTCTCTCCGTAGAGGGATGCATCCTGCTTACCGAATCCTGGAGAGTATTAGGCGCAGTTTGGCAAGAGCCAAGGCTTGGGGACGGACCCCAGAGTGCGTTGTAGTAACTGCTGGAGTCTAACTAGTTAAAACTACATAGCTTGTCATTGATATCGCTGTCTGGCAAGCTTTCCCGCTGCTTATCCAGCTAGGACCACCCTACGCATTATGGCTTTGGCTTTCAGCCTCCTAGTATGTCAGTGGTGGTCAGTATAAGTGTCAATTGTGGTGCAGTGTAAATGTGACTGGAATTATGTAAGTAGACCAAACATGAGAGCTTGTGTTGGGCATAGCAGCTGATTCTCACCCAGAGAGATTAGGTTAGGGCTTGGCTATGGCACAAACCACCCACCACACCCTCTGATTTTCTCTCTCAGACTCTTGTCAGCCATATAGACAATGGCATTTCTGCTTCTCTTTTTAACAGACAGGAGAGCTGACACAACTACACCAGAGCTAGCTGTAACAGGGAACACTTCAGGTACAGCACAGCAATAACACACTAACACTGAGCCACACACTACTGCCACATATTAGTCATTCATTACAATCACTGAACTAAACACTGATCATAGTCACACACTAATCATAGAATCATAGAATTATACAGCGCAGAAGGAGGTCATTTGGTCTGTTGTGTCTGTGCCGGCTCTCTTAAAAGAGCTATCAAAATCAATCCCACCCCCCCATTCTCTCTCCATAGCCCTGCAAACGTGTCCTCCCCAAATAATTATCTAATTCTCTCCTAAAAGTTGTTATCGAATCTGGTTCCACTACCCTTTCACACAATGCATTCCAGATCTGAACAACTCGTATGAAAAAATTTCTCCTCATCTCCCCAATGTTTCGTTTAACAACTATTTTAAATCAGTGTCTTCGGGTTACCGACCCAACCCCCAATTTGAATAGTTTCTTCACCCTATCGAATCCCTGCATAATTTTAAAAAATTCTATTCAGTCCACTCTTAACCTCTCCTCCAAGGAGAATAATCCCGGCTTCTCTAGCCTATCCTAATAACTGAAGTCCCTCATTCCTAGTACCATCCTAGTAAATCTCCTTTGCACCTGTATGCTTTTTTAACAGCTTTATCTACCTGTCCTGCCACCTTCAAATATTTACTTATATGAACCCCAGGTCTTCTGTTCCTTCCCCCCCTTTAAGATTGTACCATCAGCTTATATTGCCTCTCCTCATTCTTCCTCCCCAAATGCATCACTCCGCATTTCTCCACATTAAACTTCATCTGCCACGTGTCTGCCCATGTTACCAGTCAGTCTATGTCTTCTTACGGTCTGCCACTATCTCACCATTTACTACTGTTCCTAGCTTAGTATCATCTGCAAACTTGGATATTGATCTCCCTATACCCACGTCCAGGTCATTTATATAGATTAAAAACAGCAGTGGTCCCAATGCTGACCCTGGGGGACACCACTGCACACTTCCCTCCGGTCACAAAAATAACTGTTCACCACCACTCTCTGTTTTCTGTCTCCCAGCCAGTTCTGTATCCGCTGCCACTGTCCCTTTAATACCGTGGGCTTCTATTTTGCTTACAAATCTCTTATGTGACACTTCATCAAACATTTTTTGAAAATCCATATAAACTACATCAACTGCATTATCTTCATCCACCATCTCCGTTACTTCACCAAAAAAACTTATCAGTGAAAATTTATTTTGTCCCAGATTATAGTCGCTAGAAGTTTCTCCACGACTGACGTTGGGCTGACTGGCCTGTAGCTTCTGCGTTTATTCTTCTGCCCCTTTTTGTACAGGGGAGTAACATTTGCAACCCTCCAGTCCTCTGACACCACCCCGGTGTCCAAGGAGGTTTGAAAGATTGTGACCAGAGCCTCCGCTATTTCCACCCTTCCTCCCCACAGTGCTAACTTAGGATGCATCCCATCCGGACCGGATGACTTATCTACCTTGAGCACCGTCAACCGTTTTAGTACTTTCCCCGGTTTATTTTTATCTTATCCAATTTCTCTATCCTCTCTCCAGCGCTTTGGGATGTCCTCCTGAAACGAAAGGCGCTTTACAAATTTAATCTTGCTGTTGTTGATACCATGGCATTGGCTGCACCCTCTTCTTTTGTGAAGACAGGTGCAAAGTACTCATTCAGGACGTCAGCCAATCCCTTTGCCTCCACAAGAAGATTTCCTCATTGGTCCCTAATTGGACCCAACTTTGACTAACCTTTTATTCTTTATATGCTTATAAAATACCTTAGGGTTCCCTTTTATGTTGCTCGCTAATGTTTTCTCATACAATCTCTTTGACCCTCTTTTTCGTTTTTCATTTCTCCTCTGTACTTTCTATGTTCTATTTGATTACCTTCTGTATTTTTGACCTGACATTTATCAAAAGCCCTCTTTTTCTGTTTTATTTTAACCCAAATTTCCTTATGCATCCGGAGAGGTTTGGATGCCCGACCTTTCCCCTTTGGGGGAATGTATTTGTTCTGTCCCCGAACTATCTCCTCCTTGAACACTTCCCATTGCTCATTAGCTGTTTTACCTGCCAATCTTTCTTTACAGTCCACCTTGGCTAGGTTCCTTTTTAACTCACTGAAATTAGCCCTCTTCAAGTGGAGCATCTTCACCTTTGATTGTTCCTTGTCCCTTTCCATAAGTACTCTGATCCGAATGATGTTGTAATCGCTGTTGTCCAGATGCTCTCCTACTGAAGCCTGCTCCACCTGCCCCACTTCATTCCCCAGAACTAGATCCAGCACTGCTTCCTTCCTCATTGGGCTGGAAACATACTATTTCAGAAAGTTATCTCTTCCTTGTGAAGAGGAGGAGATAGAGTTATAACCTCCTGTGGCAACTTGAGCCTGCAGCTCACTAACCTTATTCTTCATACTCTGTGCATTTACGCACACTCCAAGACCAACTTATTCTGCTCTGCATTTCTCCCCCGTTTAATCTCTCCTTTTTCTGGATAATACTCCTTATTGCATTGCTATTATTACTCGAACGTTTAAACCTTTCCGCACAGCACTAGTTAACCTCCACTACAAGGACACTGGACCCAGCTTTGTTCAGGTGTAACCTATCGACCTTGTGCAGGTCCCACCTGCCCCAGAACTAATCCCAATGTTCCAGGAACCTGAAGCCCTCCTTTCTGCACCATTTCTCCAGCCATCCATTCATGTGTTTGATCCTGCTGTTTTGATACTCACATAAGACACTGGGAGTAATCCAAAGATCACCACCTTTGAGGTCCTACTTCTTTAACTTTTTCCCGAGCTTCTGATACTATTCTTGTAGGATCTCAGCACATTTTTTCCCTACGTCATGGATCCCAACATGGACCACGATTGCTGGATGTTCCCCTCCCCCCTGTAGAACGTTTTGCACCCATTCCATGATGTCTTCAACCCTGGCACCAGGAAGGCAACATACCATGCGAGAGTCACTTCTTTGGTTGCGAAAACTCTTGTCTACTCCTTTCACCATTGTGTCCCCAATGACAATTGCATTGACATTTTTCTCTGTGTACCCCTGTGCATCCATTTGCTTTTGACTCCTCTCCCCAGAGGTATCATCACATTCTGTGTATTCAGTACACCAAACTGGTTTGTGAGTGCCACTCTCGGGATTTCTGCACTGGCTGTCCACACTTCTTACCATGTCGGGTGGTCACCCACTCATTCTCCTTCTGAACCCTCTGTGGCTGTGGGGTGACCACCTCCTGAAACGTTCGATCCATGAACTCTTCAGCCTCCCATATGCTGTGTAGTGACTCCTCAAGCTCCTCAAGCTCAGAAACCCTGCAAACCTGTGCTCCTCAAATACCTGTCCACCACGTTTTTAAAAGTAGTTATCGAATCGGGCTCGACCACCCTTTCAGGCAATGCATTCCAGATTCGAACAGCTCGCTGCGTGAAAACATTTCTTCTCACCTCCCCTCTGCTTCTTTTAGATACTATTTTGAATCTGTGATTTATATATACTATTTTTTCATCATAGTCACTCACTGATAGCAGTCCCACACTGATCACAGTCACTCACTGATCGCAGTCCCACCCTGACGCAGTCCCAACCTGATGCAGTCACTCACTGATTGCGGTCCCACACTGATCGCGGTCCCACACTGATCGCAGTCCCACACTGATCGCGGTCCCACACTGATCCCGGCCACTCATGGATCCCGGCCACTCACTGATGGCTTGTGTTCAGATCTGGAATGCATTGCCTCAAAGGGTGGTGGAAGCCGAGTCGATAAAAACTTTTAAGAGAGAAGTAGATAATTATTTGGGTAGGACAAGTTTGCAGGGCTATGAGGAGAGAGCGGGGAAGTGGGATTGAATTGGACAGCTCTTCAAAGAGCCGCCACAGACATGATGGGCCAAATGGCCTCCTGTGTTAATAATTCTATGATTCTATGATCACTGTCCCACACTGATCATAGTCCCCCATCGATCACAGTCCCCCACCGATCACAGTCTCAAAGCGCTTCACAGAATATACTGTGAAGTGAATTCACTATATTTTGTGGGCAAAACACGGCAGCCTATTGCGCACAACAGTGTCCCACAAAAACAGTCATGGATTGAGTGACATTATTATTACTTTTTAATATAAGGGCTTATTGCAGAACAGATCGATTTTAAGATCCTCAGACTTCACATATAAATCGCTTCATTCACTGGCACCTCCCTACTTCTCCAACCTGCTTACTCCCCCACTCCACCACCCACTTAGTTCAGGCAGCTCAGTCCTTCTGTACCTCGCTCGTTCCATTTGCTCACCAGGGACAGCCGTGCTTTCAGCCACTCCACCCCGATACTCCGGAATTCTCTATAGTAATAATAATAATCCTTGCATTTTATATAGCACTTTTCACATCTTCTAGACGTCTCAAAGCGCTTCACAGAATATGCTGTAAAGTGGATTGACTGTATTATATTTGTGGGTGAAACGAGGCAGCCAATTGTGCACAGCAGTGTCCCACAAATAGTTGTGGATTGAAAATTACCAATTTGTTATTGTTTTGTTTTTTGGAGGGATTATTATTAGGGGTGTGGAGTAAGGAAACTTGCCCACGGTTTCGCCCTGACCTGCCTGGAACTGAACCCAGGTGTCTCGCTTGCAAGGCGAGTGCTCTAACCACTGAGCTACAGGACTCCACAAAGTTCCATCCATTGAACACATCTCTACCTCAATCTTCTTCTCTAAACTCCTCCATCTGACTCCCTGCCACCCAACCCACTCCCATCTCCTTCCATCCCTGAAAATAAATCACCCACCACTCCTTCTCTAGTGCCCTCTAGCTATCTGAACACCTACTCTGGCCCTTTTCCCACCACCACCTAACCTCATCACTTTCCTTCACAACTATCGGTTCTACTCCTGCAAGAATCCTGAACTCGATGCTCTAGCTCCCCATCCCCCAGAATCCCTCCACGGTCTTGCCTCTACCCTCCCTTTGTGACCTTCTAAAACTCTACCAATATTCTGCCTCAATCTTCTCCTTTAAACTCCTCCATCCAACTCCCTGCCACCCAACCCACTCCCATCTCCTTCGCTCTCACCTCGACAGCCACTAGCCTCTGTCACAACCCCACCCTGCCCACCCTACCATCGGCAGTCAAGCCTTCAGCCTTTCTGTCCCCACCCTCTGGACCTCCATCCTGGAATCCCTTCGCCTCCCACAAGACCTTTCTGATCGACCACTGTATAAATGCAATTTGTTGTTGAATCTCTCAGCCTTGCCCCCTCTTGCCTACCTTCAGGTCACACTTCTAGACTTTCTGTTCGATCATGCCTATCATCACCTTCCCCCCTTCCTGCCTCAGGTCAAAATCGACCACTGTTAAGTACTCCGACATGCTACCCTGCATAAAGGACTTTCCTTTAGCGCAAGATGTTCAAAAGGACGTGTGACAAAGTACCTCACTAAAGGTTCCTTCACAAACCATGACATTTTGAAAAAGCAACACCCAGCCTAGTCCGAAGTAAGCAATGTCATTGGGTATGAAGGACAACACATAGCGGATTGAGAATTGGCTGAAGGGAAAGAAGCAAAATGTAGGTCACAATGGGGAGGAGGTATTAAGTGGGTGCCTCAGGGTCTCCAATAAAATCTTTACGATCCATGACATCCTGGACGATCACATCAACATCCTTGGGTTTAGAAAGCAGGCTGAGTCCTGGTGACTCTGTCCCCCTAAACACTTAACTCTGTACCATCCCTTCCTCTCCTTCAAAATCTTCCTCATTTATCATCCTCTCAAACAGCCTGGTTCCTTCTAAGTGCTCAGGGATGCTACCCTGCATGAGGAGTGCTATATAAATAGAAATTGTTTGTATAAATGACCCTGGAATCACAGACCCAGTTCAGATGATACCAAGAACAACAACTTGCATTTCTCTAGTGCCCCTCGCGCATTAAGTGACCCAGCATGCCAGGTTGGAATCAGAGGAAACCGAAAGGATAGAGAGCCTGTTATGGTACATAGATAATAATAATAATAATAATCCTTGCATTTGATATAGCGCTTTTCACGTCGGGAGGACGTCCCAAAGCGCTTCACAGAACACACTGTAAAGTGAATTGACTATATTTGTGGGCGAAAGTGGCAGCCAATTGCGCACAGCAATGTCCCACAAACAGTCGTAGATTGAAAATGACCAATTTTTATTTTGGTTTTTGGAGGGATTATTATTAGGCTCTGTGTGGAGTAAGGAAACTTGCCCAAGGTTTCGCCCTCTGCCTGGAATTGAACTCGGGTCTCTCACTTGCAAAGCGAGTGCTCTAACCACTGAGCTACAGGACTCCACTGTCCTCCACTGTAGATGGGCTGATAACTGGCAATTTTTAATACTGATAAATCCAAAGATCCTACATATAGGATGTAAGAATAGGAAACACATGTCCTCCATGGATACACATACACATCAACAATTTGCATAGCAGGGCAGCATCTCAGAACGCTTCAAAGCACAGCACAGACACGCACAGGCAGACATACGCGCACACACTCACAGAGATCTGCTTTCTTATGGGGGCAGTTCAGGTTTGTGTGGATATCAAGCTCTCCGCTATCAGTGAAAGCAGATTGCAGTTAACATATGGTGACTGGCTGTGAGATTGGAGGGAAGTGCTGGCAATAATTGCTCCTATCTTCCCTTTTCAACAGATTCTGAACATGATTTGATCGTAAGGAAACATCCCAGGACAACTGCTGCTGCAGATATAAGTAAGCACCTGTTGTATTCAACCTTTTACCTCTCGAGTGCTGTACATTTCAGGAATCGTAGGCTAACTGGCTCAGCAGCCAGGGCTGGCGACACTGTCTTTTCTATCTGCTTTGTCTTTACTGCAGCCACATTTGGACCTCGTGTTATTTTCAAAGGAACTGTGGGACATTTTGAAAAAACAACACCCAGCCTAGTCCGAGGTAAGCAACGTTTTTAACGGTATTGTTCTTGTTCATGTGGAGACCAAGAGTCAGTTTGCTCAGTTTGTGGAGTCCTATAGATTAGTAGTTAGAACACTTTCCTCACAAGCAAGATGACCTGGGTTTGATTCCTGGGCGGGGTGAAACATTGTGCAAGTTTCCTTATTCCACATGCCTCTATTTACCTAGTCAATTGGCCGATTGCTTTTATTGGTAATAATCCCTTCAAAAAAAAACTAAAAATAATAATTTGCTCACTCAATCAACGACTGTTTGTGGGACACTGCTGTACGTAATTCATCTCCAACCTTTCTTTCCATGATCCTGGAATGAGTCGTCATTTCCCAGCTTTGCTCCTTCCTCTCCCGCCACACGCTTCACAAACCTCTCCAATCAGGTTTCCGTGCCGCCCACAGCACAGAAGCAGCCCTGGTCAAAGTGACAAATGATATTCTGCCCATCTGCCTCCTCATCCTTCTTGACCACTGCTGTCTTCGATACCATTGACCACTCTCTATCCTCCTCCATCGCCTCTCTCACCTCAACCTTCATGGTTCTGTCCTTGAATGGTTCAGATCCTATCTCTCACATCTTCTCCACTTCAACTCCACAATCGGTTTCGCCTCTCGCCCCCGCACTATCTCGTGCGGGTTCCTCAGAGCTCTATTCTTGGTCCCCCCCTCTTCAGTATCTATGTACTCCATCTTGGTGACATCATCTGCAGACATGGGGTCAACTTCCATATGTATTTGGATGACACCGAAACATATGGTAAATACTATGAATAATAAACCTTGCATTTAACATAGCGCCTTATCATGTCTTCGAGACATCTCAAAGCGCTTCACAGAATATACTGTAAAGTGTAGTAACTAGTTTGTGGGCGAAACATCATGTGACTGGTTCACAACAAGGACCAGAGTGGCTGCTGTTGACCTCTCACCTCACATCTTTCCTTTCCACAGCGTTCAAGTTTGCGAACCGTTTGTCTGCCAGCAGTACGGCTGAGCCAGGTACACCAACTCAACAGCAGACTGAGCTCCATTGTTTGCTGAGTCTGTGTACACAGAGGCCAGTTGGGTGAGATGGTGGGGGTGAGATGGTGGGGGGTGGGGGTGAGATAGTGGGGGGCTGGGAGTGAGATGGTGGAGTTGGGGGTGAGATGGTGGAGGTGAGATGGTGGGGGTTGAGATGGTCGGTGTGACATGTTACTCCCGCTCCCTGATGTGAATCTTATTGTCTACAGCACCCACACTGAAGAATAACTCAAAGATGAAAGCAGTTCCTCACAGAATGTTGGTTACCTGTGCCCACACAGGTAGGTGCCCTCAATCCTCTCTTCAGCAGCTTATTTTTGAACGAGTCGAGAGAGTGGGAAACGGAAGACCATCGTAACTGCTAACTGCAGATTTTCTGTTACTTACAATAACAACAAATTTACATTTACACACCGACTTTCACTTTTGTTCCTGGCAGGGCGAAATGTTAGGCAAGTTTCCTTGCTACACACACCTCTGTTTACCTAGCAGTAAGTAGGAACCCGGTTGTTAGTTGATTGGCGGATCACTTTTCTGGGGGTAATAATCTCGTCAAAAAATAATAATAATTTGGTCACTCAATCCATGACTTTGTGGGACAATGCTGTGCCCAATTAGCTGCCACGTTTCACCCACAAAATACATAGTCACTGTACTTTACAATAAATTCTATGAAGGGCTTTGAGACATTTTAAAGAGGGGAACAACAGCAGCTGATGTGATGTGCAGGGATTTTCAGAAGGTTTTTGACGAGGTTCCACACAAACAATTTGTGGCTCAAGGTCAGGGGATGTGGGATCAAGGAGACGATAGCCAAATAGATAGCAGAGGCACTATTACACATATATAATAACTCATTAGAAAAGGGAGTAGTGCCAGAGGACTGGAGGTTAGCTAATGTTATACCTATATTTAAAAAGGGAGATAGAGCAAGCCCAGGGAACTATAGACCTGTCAGCTTAACATCGGTGGTAGGAAAGTTAATGGAATCCTTATTCAAGGAGGTAATAGAAAAACATCTAGAAATGGAAAATATAATAAAGAATAGTCAGCACGGATTTCAAAAAGGAAGGTCATGCTTGACCAACTTCATTGAATTCTTTGAAGATAGCAAGCTGGCTACAAAACAGAGAGTAGGGGTGAAGGGTAGTTACTCAGACTGGCAGGGAGTGGGCAATGGTGTTCACAGGGATTGATATTGGGACCACTGTTGTTCACAATATACATTAATGATTTGGACTCAGGAATCAGCAGTACAATTCAAAATTTGCGGATGACACCAAATTGGGGGAGTGGTTAATGCAGAGGAGGACTGCAACAAATTACAGCAAGACGTTAATAAACTTGCTGAGGGATAGAAATGAAAAGCAGGGAAGTTATGGTAAACTGCTATAGAACCTTGGTTAGACCACACTTAGAATACTATGTGAAGTTCTGGTCCCCACATTATAGAAGGGGTGTAGAGGCACTGGAGAGGGTGCAAAGGAGATTCACAAGGATGATTCCAGAATTGAGAGGTTATACCTAGCAGGAAAGGCTGAATACACTTGGACTCTTTTCTCTTGAAAAGAGGAGGGTAAGGGGTGACCTGATAGAGATCTTTAATGAAAGGTTTTGATAGGGTAGACATAGGGAAGATGTTTCCACTTGTGGGGGAGATCAAAACAAGGGGCCATCAATATAAAATAATCACAAATAAATCAAATAGGGAAGTTAGAATAAGTTTCTTCACAGAGAGTAGTGAGAATGTGGAACATGCTACCACAAGGAGGAGTTGAGGCAAATAGCATAGATGTATTTAAGGGAAAGCTAGATAGGTACATGAGGGAGAAAGGAATAGAAGGTTGGCAGGAGGAGGCTCGAGTGGAGCATAAACACCGGCATAGACTAGTTGGGCTGAATGGCTTGTTTCTGTGCTGTATATTCCAATGTATTCTAATCTACATAGTGCCTTGCATGTAGGGATGACAATCCAAGATGCTGCACAGTTAAAGGTTCTCATCTGAGCTGGGGGTTGGAAATCAAGTAGTGGGGGAGTTGAGGATGCCCACAGGTACAGTCAACGAGGAGGGTCTTGAAACGGGCCTTGCAGTAATCAAGGGAGGGAGTGAGGAGGAGGGTTGGAGTTCCAGACGGTGGGAGCAAAAAGCTTGAAGGTACGATCGGTGATGGTGGGGCGGGCGAGCAGGATGGGGGACATGAAGCAGGCCAGTGCCTGTAGAGCGGACGGAGGGAGCTGACAGGTTGTAAGGTTTAAGCAAGTTACAGAAGTAGGGAAGAGGAAGACCCTTGGAGGGCTTTGAAAGTGAGCACGAGGGTTTTGAACTCTATCCTCTGGGGGAATGGGGTACCAGTGGAGCCGAGTGAGGGTGATAGGGTCATGGAGACTGGGGCGGGAAAGAACACAACCTGCAGAGTCCTGAATGATCTTGAGAAGCGATCCCAGCAGCATGAGGAGGGAACTGAGTGAGGTGGAACAGAGAGAGAATTCTGTTAAGGAATTTGGTGAGAGGGAATTCTTCAGCAAGAGAGATACCAGAGAGCAAGAGAGAACTCTGTCATTCAGCAGAAGAGGGGCAACCTTATATGTAAGCAGGCAAACAAGTCAATTAGCAGTTAATCATGGGCCAAGTGTTGGGGATTAAAAAATATGCAGACCAGTAAGAAATGGGTGGTTTTGTTTGAGTCCTATATAAAGGAGAAGACGTTCAAGAGCCTTACTTGAGCAGAGAACCTAGTAGTGTGAGGAGGGAAATGAGTGAGGTGGAGCACGTTGGGAATTCTATAGAGGGAAGAAAGGGCTGAAATCTTACATGGTTAGTATTAGAAGTTAGGGAACAAGCTAAAGAGTAGGACCTCAAATTTAGTAATCTCTGGATTAATCCCAGGGAATTATGAAAGTGAGTATCAAAGCAGCAGAATGAAACACAAATGAATGCATGGCTGGAGGAATGGTGCAGAAAGGAGGGCTTTGGGTTTCTGGAACATTGGGACCAGTTCTGGGACAGGTGGGACCTGTACAAGGTGGATGTGTCACACCTAAACAGGGGTGGGTCCAATGTCCTTGTAGGGAGGTTAACTAGTTCTGTGGGGAAAAGTTTAAACTAATTTCAAGTAGTAATAGCAATGCAATAAGGAGTATTATCCAGAAAAGGGGGAGATTAATGGGGGAGAAATGCAGAACAGAATAAGTTGGTCTTGGAGTGCATATATGTAAATGCGAGTCACATGGCAGTGTGATGAATAAGGTTGGTGAGCTGCAGGCTCAAGTTGCCGTATGGGGTTATAACCCCATCTCCTCCTTGCCACAAGGAGGAGATAACTTTCTGGAACAGTATGTTTCCAGCCCAATAAGGAAGGAAGTAGTGCTGGAGCTAGTTCTGGGTAATGAAGTGGAGCAGGTTTCAGTGGGAGAGCATCTCGACAACAGTGATCACAACATCATTAGGTTTAGAGTACTTATGGAAAGGGACAAGGACCAATCAAAGGTGAAGATGCTCCACTTGAAGAGGGTTAATTTCAGTGAGTTAAAAAGGAACCTAGCCAAGGTGGACTGTAAAGAAAGATTGGCAGGTAAAACAGCTAATGAGCAATGGGAAGTGTTCAAGGAGGAGATAGTTCGGGGACAGAACAAATACATTCCCCCAAAGGGGAAAGGTCGGGCATCCAAACCTCTCCGGATGCATAAGGAAATTTGGGTTAAAATAAAACAGAAAAAGAGGGCTTTTGATAAATGTTAGGTCAAAAATACAGAAGATAATCAAATAGAACATAGAAAGTACAGAGGAGAAATGAAAAACGAAATAAGAGGGTCAAAGAGATTGTTAGCGAAAACATTAGCGGGTAACATAAAAGGGAACCCTAAGGTATTTTATAAGCATATAAAGAATAAAAGGTTAGTCAAAGTTGGGTCCAATTAGGGACCAATGAGGAAATCTTCTTGTGGAGGCAAAGGGATTGGCTGACGTCCTGAATGAGTACTTTGCACCTGTCTTCACAAAAGAAGAGGGTGCAGCCAATGCCATGGTATCAACAACAGCAAGATTAAATTTGTAAAGCGCCTTTCGTTTCAGGAGGACATCCCAAAGGAGAGAGGATAGAGAAATTTGATAAGATAAAAATAAACCGGGGAAAGTACTAAAATGGTTGACGGTGCTCAAGGTAGATAAGTTATCCGGTCCGGATGGGATGCATCCTAAGTTAACACTGTGGGGAGGAAGGGTGGAAATAGCCAAGGCTCTGGCCACAATCTTTCAAACCTCCTTGGACACCAGGGTGGTGTCAGAGGACTGGAGGGTTGCAAATGTTACTCCCCTGTACAAAAAAGGGGCAGAAGGATAAACGCGGGAACTAAGGCCAGTCAGCCCAACGTCAGTCGTGGAGAAACTTCTAGCGACTATAATCCGGGACAAAATAAATTTTCACTGATACAGAGTTTTTTGATGAAGTAACGGAGATGGTGGATGAAGGTAATGCAGTTGATGTAGTTTATATGGATTTTCAAAAGGCATTTGATAAAAGTGCCACATAAGAGACTTGTAAACAAAATAGAAGCCCACGGAATTAAAGGGACAGTGGCAGCGGATACAGAACTGGTTGGGAGACAGAAAACAAGAGAGTGGTGAACGGTTGTTTTTCTGACTGGAGGGAAGTGTGCAGTGGTGTCCCCCAGGGTCAGTATTGGGAGCACTGCTGTTTTTGATCTTTATAAATGACCTGGACTTGGGTATAGGGAGATCAATATCCAGATGATACTAAGCTAGGAAAAGTAGTAAACACTGAGGAGGATAGTAACAGACTGTACATGGACATGTAAAATGGGCAGACACGTGGCAGATAAAGTTTAACGTGGAGAATTGTGAAGTGATGCATTTTAGGAAGAAGAATGAGGAAAGGCAATGTAAACTAGATGGTACAATATTAAAGCAGGTGAAGGAACAGAGAGATCTGGGGGTTCATATAAATATTTTAAAGTGGCAGTAGGTAGATAAAGCTGTTTTAAAAACAAGCATATGGGATACTAGGCTTTATAAATAGGGACATAGACTGCAGAGATCAGGAAGTTATGATGAACCTTTATAAAATACTGGTTAAACCTCAGCTAGAGACTGTGTTCAGTTCTGGGCACCACATAGGAAGGAATGTTAAAGCATTGGAGATGGTGCAAAGGAGATTTACCAGGATGGTACCAGGAATGAGGGGCTTCAGTTATCAGGAGAAGCGAGAGAAATTTGCATTATCCTCCTTGGAACAGAGAAGCTTAAGAGGAGACTTAATAGAACAACAACAACAACAAGATTCCATTTATAGAGCGCCTTTCACGTCAGGAGGACGTCCCAAGGCGCTGCACAGTTGGGTCATGACCCGAGCAGGGGGGAAATGGTCAGGGTGAGGGGAGGGAAGGGAGGGAGAGAGGAGGGGGGAAATGGTCAGGGTGAGGGAAGGGAGGGAGCGAGGAGGAGGAAGAGAGTCGAGAGGGGAGCTGAAGGCACGGTCAAAGAGAAAGGTTTTGAGACCGGCCTTGAAGGAGGAAAGGGAGGAAGCAAGGCGAAGGCACTGGGGGATGGAGTTCCAGAGCCTCGGGGCTGAGAGGCTGAAGGCCCGACCACCGATAGTAGGGCGGTTGGGGCGGGGGACGTGGAGCAGACCGGAGCCAGAGGAACGGAGGGTACGGGCAGGTAGGTAGGGGGATAGTAGGTTGGAGAGGTAGGAGGGAGCAAGGCCGTGAATGGCCTTGTAGGTGAGGATGAGGATCTTGAAATCAATCCTCTGGGGGATGGGGAGCCAGTGGAGGCGAGCGAGGGTGGGAGTGATGTGGTCCCGAAGCCTGGTGCGGGACAGTACACGAGCTGCAGAGTTCTGAATGACCTGCAGCTTGTGGAGGGAGGTGGCGGGAAGGCCGGCGAGGAGAGAGTTCCCATAGTCCAGCCTTGAGGTGACAAAGGCGTGAACCAGGGTTTCAGCAGCGTGAGGGGTGAGGTAGTGCCGTAATCTGGCGATATTCCGGAGGTGATGGAAGGCGGTGCCAGTTGTGGTGCGGATGTGAGGGAGAAAGGACAGCTCAGGGTCGAACAAAACGCCGAGGTTCCTGACTGGCTTTGAGAGGTGGAGAGTGCAGCCTTGGATGCTGATGGTGTCAGCGCCTGAGGTGCGGAGGCGCTGACGTGAGCCAATCAGGAGGGCCTCGGTTTTTCGCACGTTGAGCTGAAGAAAGTTGTCTCTCGTCCAGGACTCGATGTCGGACAGGCAGGCTGTCAGGACATCGGTGGTCGTGGAGTTGAGAGTAGAGGAGGAAAGGTAGAGTTGGGTGTCATCCGCATACATGTGGAAGTTAACCCCATGTTTGCGGATGATGTCACCGAGGGGGAGCATATAGAGGGTGAAGAGGAGGGGACCGAGGACAGAGCCCTGAGGGACACCACATGAGACAGTACGGGGGGTGGAGGAGAAGCCATTCGTTGAGACGAAGTGAAGACGGTGGGAGAGGTAAGAGCTAAACCATTCAAGGACAGTGCCTTGAAGGTTGAGGTGGGAGGACAAGCGGTGGAGTAGGATAGCGTGGTCGACCGTATCGAATGCTGCCGATAGGTCGAGGAGGACGAGGAGACAGAGGGAGCCCTGGTCACAGATGGTCAGGATATCATTGGTGACCTTGACCAGGGCAGTTTCTGTGCTATGAGCAGCACGGAAACCTGACTGAAGGGGTTCAAAAAGAGAATGGGTGGAGAGGAAAGAGCGCAGTTGGGAGGCGACAACTCTTTCCAAGACCTTGGAGAGAAAGGGGAGGTTGGAGATGGGCCGGTAGCTTGATAGCTGCGACGCATCAAGGGAGGGTTTTTTCAGGGTGGGCGTGATGATGGCAGTTTTTAATGGAATGGGGACAGAGCCAGAGGAGAGGGACAGGTTTATGATGTCAGTGATGTGTGGGGCAAGAAAATGGAGCTGGGAGATAAGGAGTGGAGTGGGGATGGGGTCAAGGGAGCAGGTGGTTGGTTTTAGGGATAGGATGAGTTCAGTGACAGAGGGTGGGGAAACGGGTACGAAGGTGTGTAGGGGAGGATGGGTAGGAGTCGGAGTGTGGGAGGGAAGGGGTGGGTGGTGGGTGGAAGTTGGAGGGGAAGTGACCGCGGAGCGGATTCCCTTGATCTTGGATTCAAGGAAATCCAGCATCTCCTCGCAGTGAAGGTTGGAGGAGATGACCTGCGCGGGGTGGCGGGGGGGACGGAGGAGTCGGGATGTGGTGGAAAACAGTAGCCTGGGGTTGTTCTTCGCCTCCAGGATTATCCTGGAGTAGAAGGACGACTTGGCCGAGGCTAGAGTGGAGCGGTAAATTTTGAGGAGGTCCAGCCAGATTTGTCGGTGGACCGTTAAGCCGGATTTGACAAAGGTGCGCTCAGCAGCCCGCACCTGGCATTTCAGTGAGCGGAGGTGGGTGGTGTACCAGGGGGAGGAGCGGGAGTAGGAGACAGTGCGGGAAGTGATGGGGGCAAGAGTATCGAGTGTGGAGGAGAGGATATTGTGGAGGAGGGAGAGAGGAGAAGAGGGGTCGGTGAGGGTTGAAGGCCAGAGGGAGAGGAGTTCAGAGGACTCCAAGGCATCGGTTAGGGATTGTGGGGGTAACTTCTTCCAAGGGCGGTAGAAGATGGTGGTGGGTCTGGTGGAGGTGGGGAGGGGGGTGGAGGTGGTGAAGGAGATGAAGTAGTGGTCGGAGATGGCCTTG
Organism: Callorhinchus milii; assembly: GCF_018977255.1. Taxonomy (NCBI): domain Eukaryota; kingdom Metazoa; phylum Chordata; class Chondrichthyes; order Chimaeriformes; family Callorhinchidae; genus Callorhinchus; species Callorhinchus milii. The sequence goes on along the minus strand of NW_024704742.1, from coordinate 8,257,654 downwards.
TCGGTAATAGTGACATCCGAGACACTGAGGCCCCGGGTGATCACCAAATCGAGTGGGTGGCCGTGACTGTGAGTGGGGGAGTTTATGTGTAGGGAAAGGTTGAGTGAGGAGAGCAGGGAAGAGAAGTCTGTGGAGATGGAGCAGGAGGGGGTGAAGTGTAGGTTAAAGTCGCCCAGGATGATGAGGCGATCAGAGGAGAGGCAAAGAGATGTGAGGAGTGTTGAAATGTCAGAGATGAAGGTGGGAGAGGTTTTAGGGGGCCGGTAGAGGAGGAGGATTTTAAGGGAGAGGAATGAGGGGTGGGAGAGGGTGAGGTGCTCGAAGGAGGGGAAAGAGCCAGAGGAGTAGGGGGATAGGGCAAGTGGTGTCCTTGAGATAAGGGCAACACCACCGCCACGGCGGTTGGGGCGGGGGATGTGGTGGGAGGTGTAGCCGGGTGGCGTGGCCTCCGTGAGGGGGAAGGTGTCGCCTGGGGTGAGCCAGGTTTCTGTCAAGGCCATGATATCAACGTTCTCATCAAGGATGAGATCGTTGATGACCAGGGCCTTGTTGCAGAGGGAGCGGACATTTTGCAGTCCGATGTGGAGGGAGCGGTTGACAGAAGGGTGTGTGGGAGGGGAGGGGGGTCCAGGTTGTGAGGCAGGGGTGGGGGGAATGGGGATGAGGGAGGAGAGGTTGACTCCCCGGGTCTGTGTCCGGGGTGGCTGGCGAGTGTGGTGGGGAATGGGGCAGTCGGTGTGGCTGCTGCTGGACAGCCAACGCCGAGTGCCACGGTGAGCCCGGCGGAGGATTCCCAGACTGGAACAGAGGGAGGTTGTGGGAGGGTCAAGTGGGGATAGAAGACGAGAGGGACGGAGAGAGAGGAGGAGAGAGCGGGAGAGATGGAGAGGGGGGAGGGTTTGGGGGGAGAGAGGAGGGGAGCGGGAGGGAGGGGGTGAGGGGGCTCGGGTCAAAGCGGCAGCCATAGTGCGCACGCGGGGACCGGGAGCGAGCGGTCAGGTGGATGGCATTATCCCGCAGATTGGGGCATCGAACCCAACAGGACCATAGTGGGCTCTGATGTGAGCCTGGGGGGGGGGGGGGGCGCGGAGGTTTTTTTTTTTTTTTTTTTTTTTTTTTTGTGCGCGCGCACTCACCTGAAAACTAATCTATGACGTCGCAGTTCCCCGCTCCGTCCCCTCCCCTCGCTGCCTAGCTGCACTCGCTCCGGCGTCGAGTTTAAGTACCTGGGTCAGTAGGCCCAGGCTCCTCCCCGCGCTGTCCTGCTGCCGCTCCCCCACAAGTTTTCAAAATCATGAGGGGATTCGATAGGGTGAACAAGGAGAAACTATTTGCACTGGCGGGTGGGTCAGTAACCCGAGAACACCGATTTTAAAATAGTTGTTAAAAGAAACAGGAGAGGTGAGGAGAAATCTTTGCATGCAGAGAGTGTGAATTTTTTCACCCACCCTCTGGAACTCCATCCCACAGTCCCTCCGCCTCGCCCCCTCCTTTACCTCCTTCAAGAACCATCTCAAGACCCTCCTCTTCAATTGTGCCGTCAATCTCCCTGCTTCCCCTCCTGCCCTCCACCCTCCCCGATCCCAACTCCCAGTTCGAGTCCAAAACTCTGACTTAGTCCTCCCGATGTGAAAGATGCTATACAAATGTAATTTTGTTGTTGCTGTTGTTCAGGTCTGGAATGCATTGTCTTAAAAGGTGGTGGAAGCTGATTTGATAACAACAGAGAGCAGTAGATAATTGTTTGTGGAGGACATAGTTTGTAGGGAGAGAGCGGGTAGTGGAATTGATTTGGATAGCTCTTTTCAAAGAGCCGGGACAGACACAATGGGCCGAATGGCCTCCTTCTGTGCTGTATAATTCTATGATTCTGTGGTCTGCAGTCTGCAATACTTAGTGTCAAGTACCTATGACTGTTGAGTCTCTTTACAGACCTTCGCTTGGCCCATGTTGTTGTCATGTTGATTCTGTTCAATATGATGGTCGGGCCAAAGGTGGAATACTGTGCAGTTTCAGGTTCCTCATTGGAAAAATTTTAGGTTTGCTGGAGGCAATACAGCGAACAACAACAAATTACACTCATACAGCATTGTTCATGTCGGAAGGATGTCCCAAAGCAGTTAAGGACCTGAGTTGGGGGTTGCAATCGAGGAGTAGAGGATGGGGGTGGGGAGGGGAGTGTGGCCAAAGACAGGGTCAAAGTGTAGTGTGTTGTGCTGTGTCCTTCAAAGGCCTGCCAATGAGCTGGGCTGTGCTTTACTGCCTCTATTTACCTAATTAGTAACTAGGAACCCGGTTGTTAGTCGATTGTCGGATCACTTTCTGGGGTAATAATTCCTACAAAAAAAATGTAGTCACTCTACCATGACTGTTTGTGAGACACTGCAGTATGCACTTGGCTGCTGCATTTAGCCCATAAAATATAGTCACTACACTTTACAATCTATTCTGTGAAGGGCTTTGAGACGTCTCAATGACATAAGTTGCTATATCAAATGAAATTATTATTATTATAGATGAATTGACTGATTGGATGACAGTGTAGATTAATGAGATAGATGTCTGCTGGTGTGACCCGTCTGTATGTACTCTGCTCTCTGCAGGTACCCCCATCTGGCTCATGGTAATCCTGGTGTTCATCCTCCTGTTGTTGATTGTGGCCTTTTTGACGTTAATCTTCTTCCTGAAGAAAGGAGATCATATGAATGACAACACGTCAAATCATTCCACAGCCAGTGAGAATGATCCTAGTGTCAGGTAGCTGTAACACCCGCCTGCTTCTGACTCTGATATTTACACATACCTTTGGAGCCCTGTAGCTCAGTGGTTAGAGCTCTCGCCTCGCAAGCAAGAGACCCGGGTTCGATTCCCGGGCAGGACGAAACATTACACAAATTTCCTTACTCCATACACCTCTGTTTACCTAGCAGTAAATCGGATTATTTAATCCTTAACAAAAAATTTGGTCACTCAATCCACGTATGTGGGACACTGCTGTGTGCAGTTGTCTGTCGCAATTCGCTCACAAAATAGTCACAACACTTTACGGTATATTCTGTGAAGCGCTTTGAGATGTCTCGAAGACGTGATAAGGCGCCATATCAAATGCAAGGATTATTATTGTTATTTTCTTCCCCCTTTTAGTTCCTGCAGTTCCTTACACCATTTCCCATCCACTAGCATCTGCGATACCTCATCCACACATGTGAGTGACTGGGATTTGCAGCTGCGGAACCAGTGATTGGGTCCCAGTGAACGGCAGGCAGTGAGTCCTGGACTATGGAGACCATATGCGGAGGGTATGTCTGAATCGTTCAGTGGTGGGTGATTTCTAACTGCCAGGTGTGGGAACCACAGGGAGTAGTACCCCAGGTCACTGCTGGTGACAACTTTCCTGACTCATCGACAGGACCTGGAAGAGCAGACCAGTCACTGGGGGCAGGGAGTCATCCCACTCAGCTCCTGTTAACCCTGCAGCCAAAGCCCTAAGGAAGAGCGTGGTCCTAGCTGGACAAGCAGCGGGAAAGCCTGTCAGACACCAATATTAATGGCAAGCTATGTGGTTTCAGCTGCTTAAACACCCAACTGTTACCCCAATGCCTTGGCTCTTGCAAACTGTACCTAACACTTCCCAGAATTTGGTAAACAGGATGCATCCCTCCAGGGAGAGAGTGCATACTCCATTTCAACAATCCATCTCTGGGATTTCCATGTGTAGGTGGGATGCATGGAAATCTCAGCTCAGCTTGGTTTGGATAATATTAAGCATGGCGATGGATTTCCGCACGTGTCTGACAACTGGCTGACAAAAAAAACACAGACTTCCTCTGAGCCCCCCCCCCACACACACACACACACACACACAGACTTTGTGATCCCCCCCCACACACACACTTACACTGTGCCCCCTTCCACACACACAGACTTACTCTGAGCCCCGCATACAAACAAACTCTCTGAGCCTCCACACACACGCGCACAGATTTATTCTGTGCCGCCCTCCCACATAAACACACAGATGTAATCTGTGCTCCCCCAAAAACACACACAATTACTCAGTCACCCACCATATATACACACACAGACTTACTCTGTGACCTCCCCCATATGCAGACTCACTCTGTGCCCCCACCAAACACACACAGATTTACTCTGTGCCCCCCCACACGCACAGACTTAATCTGTCCCCTCACATACACACAAACTTACTTTGTGCCCCACACACACGCAGACTGGCTCTGCCCCACCTCCACACACTCACAGACTTACTCTGTACCCCCGCCACACATACACACTGATGTATTCTGTGCTGCCAACCCCCACACACATACTCACATACTTACTCTGTGTGCCCCCGTTATACACACACAGACTTATCAGGTCAGGGGTAGGAGGGCTTTGAACGGAGGATGAAGATTTTGAACTCTATCCTCTGGGGGATGGGGAGCCAGTGCAACCAGGCGAGGGTGTGGGTGATAGGGTCACCGAACCTGGTGCGGGAGAGGACACGAGCTGTGGAGTTCTGAACGATGGCACCATCAGTAGCTGGGGTGGGCAAAACATCAGTTTCCTGGTGTGCACACACTTAGCTCCAGCTCACAATTCCACCTACGCTCTCTCTGATTCAAGCCATTTCTATTCCATTTCACACACTTTGCCCTCACTACGTGACTCTATCTCACAAGATCACAAGATGGGATTGGATGAAGGCCCTTTGGCCCATCTAATCTTATGCCTCCACAGCACCCACCCTGCTGTCCTCCTAACTGCTTTATAAATGAGTCTCAAAAGCTTTGCTAAACAAGTTGTGGAGTCTGTAGCTTAGTGGTCTGTAGCTTGGTGGCTTTCTCGGTTCCGAGAGCACTCGCCTCGCAATCGAGAAGCCCTGGGTTTGATTCCCAGCAGGGCAAAACATTGGGCAAGTTTCCTTACTCCATATGCCTCTGTGTACCTAGCAGTAAGTAGAAACCCAGCTGTTAGTCGATTAAACATGGGCTCCTTGGTGCTGAACTGGCTTCAAGGTGACATGCCTGGAAAAGGAATGTCAGACTCGACTCAGCTCTCTGTGATAGTCTCTAGTCCGGTTCCTGAGCCAGCCTGGTCCATAGTATTCCAGAGCACTGCTGATGACAGCACAGCCCAGCCTGGCTCATTGGCAGGACCAGGAGGGCAGACCAATCACCGGGGGCAGGGAGTCCACCCACTCAGCTCCTGTTAGCCCTGCAAGCCAAAGCCCTAAGGGGTAGGGTGGTCCCAGCTGGACAAGCAGCGGGAAAGCTTGTCAGATAGCAGTGGCAAACTATGCGGTTTTAGCTGGTTAGACTCCAGCAGTTACTCCAACACACACTCTGGGGTCCCCAAGCCTTGGCTCTTGCCAACCTGCACCTAATACTGTCTGGAATGAGGTAAACAGGATGGTCCCTCCAGCGAGAGAATGCACATTGCATTCCAACAATCTATCTCTGGGATTTCCATGTGTGGGTGGGCACATGGAAATCTCAGTTTGGTTTGGTTAATCTTAAACACGGTGATGGGTTTCCGCATGTTTCAGACACCCGCTGACCCCCCCACAAAAAAATTAGTTGATTAGTAGATCGCTTTTTCGGGGATAATAATCCTTTTTAAAACAAAAAAATATTTGGTCATTCAATCCAAGACGTGATATCAAATGCAAGGAATATTATTATTACAAGAGGGAGAAGGGGTAAAGCATCGCGTGGAGAATAGGCAGCAGCACAGACTCGCTGGGCTACGTTTCTATGCTGTAATGTTTTATTTAATTGTAGGAGGGTGAGAGTTAACAGACTGTGCTGTTTCCAGCACTCTGAACTGTCCTACACCTGGCTCTGTGACCCTATCAACCCCATCTGCACCCACATTCACTGGCGAATCCCCCAGAGGACAAAGTTCAAAATCCACGTCCTCACCTTTTAAGTTTTCCACATCTTTGCTCCTCCCTACCTCTGTGACTGATTAAAACTTCACCAACCTATCTGCTCCCTCCACTTGGCAGGCACCGGCCTGCTCCATATCCCTGCCATGTCTGCTCCACTATCAGTGATCAGGCCTTCAACCTTTCTGGAACTCCATCCTGGGGCCGCTCCGCCTTGCTCGCTTCAAGAGCCATCTCAAGACTTCCCTTTTTGATCGTGACTTTGGTCATTTTCCCACCGCCACCCCGCTTGCCCTCCACCCCTCTCTCTGATCCCAACCCTCAGCTCAAGTGCAAAAAACCCTCATTGTCCAATGCCTTGGGACATTCTCCTGATGTGAAAGGCGCTGTGTAAATGTGAGTTGTTGTTGTTGCTCTTGATTGTCCCCATGGTTCTTTGTTTCTTGGATATGCCCAAGAGAAGAGTCATGTTCCTCCTATTACACGATCGTATTGTTTCCCCTTTTACACTATCGTATTGTTTCCCCTTTTACACTATAGACTTGTTCCCCTATTACACCTTAGTAATGTTACCCCTTCATAGAATTATGCAATACAAAAGGAGGCCATTCGGCCCATCGTGTCTGTGCCAGCTCTTCGAAAAGCGATATCCAATTCAATCCCACTCCCCTCGCTCTCCCCATAGCCCTGCAAACTTGTCCTCCCCACATTTCTATCCACTTCACTCTTAAAAGTTGTTATCGAATCGGCTTCCACTGCCATTTCACACACTCACCCTCAGGCTGTGGTTGTGAGTGTGTGTGTGTGACACACTCACCCTCAGGCTGTGGTTGTGTGTATGTGTGTGTGTGACACACTCACCCTCAGGCTGTGGTTGTGTGTATGTGTGTGTGTGTGACACACTCACCCTCAGGCTGTGGTTGTGAGTGTGTGTGTGTGACACACTCACCCTCAGGCTGTGGTTGTGAGTGTGTGTGTGTGTGACACACTCACCCTCAGGCTGTGGTTGTGAGTGTGTGTGTGTGACACACTCACCCTCAGGCTGTGGTTGTGAGTGAGTGTGTGTGTGTGTGACACACTCACCCTCAGGCTGTGGTTGTGAGTGAGTGTGTGACACACTCACCCTCAGGCTGTGGTTGTGAGTGTGTGTGTGTGTGTGTGTGTGACACACTCACCCTCAGGCTGTGGTTGTGAGTGTGTGTGTGTGTGTGACACACTCACCCTCAGGCTGTGGTTGTGAGTGTGTGTGTGTGTGACACACTCACCCTCAGGCTGTGGTTGTGAGTGTGTGTGTGACACACTCACCCTCAGGCTGTGGTTGTGAGTGTGTGTGTGTGTGATACACTCACCCTCAGGCTGTGGTTGTGAGTGTGTATGTGTGTGTGACACACTCACCCTCAGGCTGTGGTTGTGAGTGTGTGTGTGTGTGTGTGTGACAGACTCACCCTCAGGCTGTGGTTGTATGTGTGTGTGTGTGTGACACACTCACCCTCAGGCTGTGGTTGTGAGTGTGTGTGTGTGTGTGTGTGTGTGTGTGTGTGTGACACACCCACCTCAGGCTGTGGTTGTGAGCACCTCAGGCTGTGGTTGTGAGTGTGTGTGTGTGTGTGTGTGACACACTCACCCTCAGGCTGTGGTTGTGTGTGTGTGTGTGTGTGTGTTTGTGTGTGACACACTCACCCTCAGGCTGTGGTTGTGAGTGTGTGTGTGTGACACACTCACCCTCAGGCTGTGGTTGTGTGTATGTGTGTGTGACACACTCACCCTCAGGCTGTGGTTGTGTGTATGTGTGTGTGTGTGTGACACACTCACCCTCAGGCTGTGGTTGTGAGTGAGTGTGTGTGTGTGACACACTCACCCTCAGGCTGTGGTTGTGAGTGAGTGTGTGTGTGACACACTCACCCTCAGGCTGTGGTTGTGAGTGAGTGTGTGTGTGACACACTCACCCTCAGGCTGTGGTTGTGAGTGAGTGTGTGTGTGACACACTCACCCTCAGGCTGTGGTTGTGAGTGTGTGTGTGTCACACTCACCCTCAGGCTGTGGTTGTGTGTGTGTGTGTGTGTGACACACTCACCCTCAGGCTGTGGTTGTGAGTGTGTGTGTGTGTGACACACTCACCCTCAGGCTGTGGTTGTGAGTGAGTGTGTGTGTGACACACTCACCCTCAGGCTGTGGTTGTGAGTGTGTGTGTGTGTGTGTGACACACTCACCCTCAGGCTGTGGTTGTGAGTGTGTGTGTGTGTGACACACTCACCCTCAGGCTGTGGTTGTGAGTGTGTGTGTGTGACACACTCACCCTCAGGCTGTGGTTGTGAGTGTGTGTGTGTGACACACTCACCCTCAGGCTGTGGTTGTGAGTGTGTGTGTGTGTGACACACTCACCCTCAGGCTGTG